>NC_083435.1:22221920-22384420 GCF_020745735.1 Hemiscyllium ocellatum | reverse complement strand
GGGGTAAACTCACACCCTGCTAATTTAAGCTAGCAACACAGAAATGATTTAACCCGTGCTGTAAACTGTTAACATTCGGGAGGCAAAGAACTATCCCAAAGGTCACTATTTAAAGTAAAAATTAACAACTTTTCTTTAAAAGTCTAACAGAGAATAATTAACTACAACCCCTTTCTCTAACCTATCTCTTACTTTCCCTTCTATAATACTGGTCCAATAAAACCCCTGATTAAGATTTACTAAAAAAACTCAAATTTCAAAACCAGTCAGCTGTCTTCTTTTCTTCTTCTTAGGGATTTCTGTTTCACAGGTCACCGATCGATAAAAGTACCTTTAAGAGAGCTATTCTCCAGGCGCTGGTGGCTTGGCAGCTCTCCTCCTAACTGTTCAATTTTTCCTGCTGTTATAGCCCAAAGCATCAGATCATTTTATTGGTTTTAATATTGTCAAAATACTAAATTTGAATTTGATTGGAGTTTAGTATCCTGGGGCATAATTTAAACTGATTGACCGAATTTGAATTTTAGTCTCATAGCAACCCAGGTACTACTAGCTACTGGATCAAATGTTACATTGTAAAGTCCCCAGCCCTCTATGTCTTTCAACTCTCGTAAAGGTATAGTACCCCTTACACCTCCATAACAGTAGAATAAACAAGAGAGGCAGAATGATCTATTCTTCTCCTACCTGTTTGTCTATATATCACACATGTGTGTGTGTATTTGAGGATGTGAGTGTGTCTGTGAGTTTGTGTATGTGATTGTGTGTTTGTGTTTGCTTGTGTGCATGTATGAGAGAGTGTATGTGTGTCTGAGTGTGTGATTGTGTGTGTCTGTGTCTTTATGTGTATGAGAGTGTGTGTGTGTGTGATTGTGTGTGTGTACAGCCTGTTGGATCTGGATGTCTGTATCTTTCCAAGCTTACAATACCAACTCATTCAGCATCCACAAGTGCCCATGCACAAAGGAGAAATAAATAACTTTAGTACCTACATTTTAACGTTGCAATCTACACTGTGTTGAGAAAGAAAGCACCATCACTCATAAATCAATGGGTTGGTACTTATTTAGACATCTCAACAGATCTTCACAGGTTGGACAGTTCCAAGTATTTTTGCATCTTTTACACAGTTTTCTCTACAGTTAATAGTCCAAAAGAGCACACCTAGAACGCCTTAAATGTCCCTCAATCCCTTACCATCAAGAGATTCCTGATGCCCACCACTCCCCCAAAGGTGAATTGGGGACCATTTTGCAGGAGTCCATCAGATCTCCAAAAGGGTAACCTGGCCATCGAACAGAAATGCATTGTTTGGGGTAACCTCCCCTACTCTGGGTTCTAGACACCAGGGGTTCCAAAATCCCACTTCCTCAGAGGTAGTTCGGATGTAGGTTTGCTCACTGAGCTGCCAGGTTCATTTCCAGACGTTTCGTTACCCTACTAGGTAACATCTTCAGTTGCCCTCAGGTGAAGCAATGCTGAGAATTCGTGCTTTCCATTTATATGTTTGGGTTTCTTTGGGTTGGTGATGTCATTTCCTGTGGTGAAGTCATTTCCTGTTCCTTTTCTCAGGTGGGGTTAGATGGGGTCCAACTCAATGTACCGGTTAGAACTCTATCAACAAACACATCGAGTTAGATCCCATCTACCACCCCCTGAGAAAAGGAACAGGAAGTGACTTCACCACAGGAAATGACATCACCAACCCAAAGGAAAAAAGCATATAAATAGAAAGCGGGAATTCTCAGCATTGCTTTGCCTGAGGCCCACTGAAGATGTTACCTAGTTGGGTAACGAAATGACTGGAAATGAACCTTCCAGCTCAGCGAGCAAACCAACATCCAAAACCTCAACCTGAGCTACAAATCTTCTCAAAACTCAGAGGTAGTTCATTTAAATGACCAGTTGGCTCTGGGAACTGTGTGTGCACCACACACAACCCAATCCCTGTGAAAATAGATTGTGGGATTTGGGTGTGAGGGTTGGAATCCCAGAACTCTGTCAACATTTTCAGCATGGAGGAGAGGCACTGTATCCTGACAGCGCTCAGGGCCAGGGCAGGGGTAATGATCTGGAGCTCCAAGTTCTGATATGGGTGTCCCAAGTGTTGGTATGGATGCTCCAGGTGTTGAATGGACATTTAAGATTTTTGTTTAGGTATTCTAGGTCATTTTACTTGTGTTCCAGCAGTGAGTCCGGATGTTTCCAGGGTTGGTAAGAGTGTTCCAGGTGTTGGTGTAGGTGTTTGGGTGTTGGTATGGATGTTCCTGCTGTTGGAATGGATGTTCTATTGCTAATGTGAATGTTCAGTTGTTTGGATGGGTGTTCCACTGCTTGTGTGGGTATTGTTGGTACAGGTTTTATAGGAGAAGGTGAGGACTGCAGATGCTGGAGATCAGAGCTGAAAAATGTGTTGCTGGAAAAGCGCAGCAGGTCAGGCAGCATCCAAGGAGCAGGAGAATCGACATTTCAGGCATGAGCCCTTCTTCAGGCTTATGTCCGAAACATCGATTCTCCTGTTCCTAGGATGCTGTCTGACCTGCTGCACTTTTCCAGCAACACATTTTTCAGCAGAGGTTTAATAGGTGTTGGTGTGTGTGGGTGATCCAGGTGTTGGTGTGTGGGTGGGTGTGTCCCAGGTGTTGGTGTGTGGGTGTATCCCAGGTGTTGGTGTGTGGGTGTGTCCCCCAGGTGTTGGTGTGTGGGGGTGTGTCCCAGGTGTTGGTGTGTGAGTGTGTCCCAGGTGTTGGTGTGTGGGTGGGTGTCCCAGGTGTTGGTGTGGGGGTGTGTCCCAGATGTTGGTGTGTGGGTGTCTCCCAGGTGTTGGTGTGTGTGTGGGGGGGGGTGTGTCCCAGGTGTTGGTGTGTGGATGTCCAAGGTGTTGGTGTGTAGGTGTGTCCCAGGTGTTGGTGTGTGGGTGTGTCCCAGGTGTTGGTGTGGGGTGTGTGTCCCAGGTGTTGGTGTGTGGTTGTGTCCCAGGTGTTGGTGTGTGGGTGTGTGTCCCAGGTGTTGGTGTGTGGGTGTGTACCAGGTGTTGGTGTGTGGGGGGGTGTCCCAGGTATTGGTGTGTGCGGGGGTGTGTCCAGGTGTTTGTGTGTGGGTGTGTCCCAGGTGTTGGTGTGGGGTGTGTGTCCCAGGTGTTGGTGTGTGGGTGTGTGTCCCAAGTGTTGGTGTGTGGGTGTGTCCCAGGTGTTGGTGTGTGGGTGTGTCCCAGGTGTTGGTGTGTGGGGGGGTGTCCCAGGTATTGGTGTGTGCGGGGGTGTGTCCCAGGTGTTTGTGTGTGGGGGGTGTGTCCCAGGTGTTGGAGTGGGGGTGTGTCCCAGGTGCTGGTGTGTGGGTGTGTGTCCCAGGTGTTGGTGTGTGGGTGTGTCCCAGGTGTTGGTGTGTGGGTGTCCAAGGTGTTGGTGTGTGGGTGTGTTCTAGGTGTTGGTGTGTGGGTGTGTCCCACGTGTTGGTGTGTGGGTGTGTGTCCCAGGTGTTGGTGTGTGGGTGTGTGTCCCAGGTGTTGGTGTGGGTGTGTGTCCCAGGTGTTGGTGTGTGGGGTGTGTTCTAGGTGTTGGTGTGGGTGTGTGTCCCAGGTGTTGGTGTGTGGGTGTGTTCTAGGTGTTGGTGTGTGGGTGTGTCCCAGGTGTTCGTGTGTGGGTGTGTCCCAGGTGTTGGTGTGTGGGTGTGTGTCCCAGGTGTTGGTGTGTGGGTGTGTCCCCGGTGTTGGTGTGGGGGTGTGTCCCAGGTGTTGGTGTGTGGATGTGTGTCCCAGGTGTTGGTGTGGGGGTGTGTGTCCCAGGTGTTGGTATGTGGGGGTGTCCCAGGTGTTGGTGTGTGGGTGTGTATCCCAGGTGTTGGTGTGTGGGTGTGTCCCAGGTGTTGGTGTGGGGGTGTGTGTCCCAGGTGTTGGTGTGGGGGTGTGTCCCAGGTGTTGGTGTGTGGGTGTGTGTCCCAGGTGTTGGTGTGTGGGTGTGTCCCAGGTGTTGGTATGTGGGGTGTGTGTCCCAGGTGTTGGTGTGTGGGTGTGTATCCCAGGTGTTGGTGTGTGGGTGTGTCCCAGGTGTTGGTGTGGGGGTGTGTGTCCCAGGTGTTGGTGTGGGGGTGTGTCCCAGGTGTTGGTGTGGGGGTGTGTCCCAGGTGTTGGTGTGTGGGGGTGTGTCCCAGGTGTTGGTGTGGGGGTGTGTGTCCCAGGTGTTGGTGTGTGGGTGGGTGTCCCAGGTGTTGGTGTGGGGGTGTGTGTCCCAAGTGTTGGTGTGGGTGTGTGTCCCAGGTGTTGGTGTGTGGGTGTGTCCCAGGCGTTGGCGTGTGTGTCCCAGGTGTTGGTATGTGGGTGTGTGTCCCAGGTGTTGGTGTGGGGGGGTGGGATGTCCCAGGTGTTGGTGTCTGGGTGTGTCCCAGATGTTGGTGTGTGGGTGTGTGTCCCAGGTGTTGGTGTGTGGGTGTGTCTCAGGTGTTGGTGTGTGGGTGTGTGTCCCAGGTGTTGGTGTGTGGGGGTGTGTCCCAGGTGTTGGTGTGGGGGGGTGTGTCCCAGGTGTTGGTGTGTGGGTGGGTGTCCCAGGTGTTGGTGTGGGGGTGTGTGTCCCAAGTGTTGGTGTGGGTGTGTGTCCCAGGTGTTGGTGTGTGGGTGTGTCCCAGGCGTTGGCGTGTGTGTCCCAGGTGTTGGTGTGTGGGTGTGTGTCCCAGGTGTTGGTGTGGGGGGGGGGATGTCCCAGGTGTTGGTGTCTGGGTGTGTCCCAGATGTTGGTGTGTGGGTGTGTGTCCCAGGTGTTGGTGTGTGGGTGTGTCTCAGGTGTTGGTGTGTGGGTGTGTGTCCCAGGTGTTGGTGTGTGGAGGTATCCCAGGTGTTGGTGTATGGGTGTGTGTCCCAGGTGTTGGTGTGTGGGTGTGTCCCAGGTGTTGGTGTGTGGGTGTGTCCCAGGTGTGGGTGTGTGTCCCAGGTGTTGGTGTGTGTGTCCCAGGTGTTGGTGTGTGGGTGTGTCCCAGGTGTGGGTGTGTGTCCCAGGTGTTGGTGTGTGTGTCCCAGGTGTTGGTGTGTGTGTCCCAGGTGTTGGTGTGTGCACACAGGGTGTCCCAGGTGTTGGTATGTGCACACAGGGTGTCCCAGGTGTTTGTGGTGTGTTTCCCAGGTGTTGGTATGTGCACACAGGGTGTTCCAGGTGTTGGTGTGTGCACACAGGGTGTCCCAGGTGTTGGTATGTGCACACAGGGTGTCCCAGGTGTTGGTATGTGCACACAGGGTGTCCCAGGTGTTGGTGTGTGTGTCCCAGGTGTTGGTATGTGCACACAGGGTGTCCCAGGTGTTGGTATGTGCACACAGGGTGTCCCAGGTGTTGGTGTGTGTCCCCCAGGTGTTGGTGTGTGCACACAGGGTGTCCCAGGTGTTGGTATGTGCACACAGGGTGTCCCAGGTGTTGGTGTGTGTGTCCCAGGTGTTGGTATGTGCACACAGGGTGTCCCAGGTGTTGGTATGGGCACACAGGGTGTCCCAGGTGTTGGTGTGTGTGTTCCAGGTGTTGGTGTGTGCACACAGGGTGTTCCAGGTGTTGGTGTGTGTGTTCCAGGTGTTGGTATATGCACACAGGGTGTTCCAGGTGTTGGTGTGTGCACACAGGGTGTTCCAGGTGTTGGTGTGTGTGTTCCAGGTGTTGGTATATGCACACAGGGTGTTCCAGGTATTGGTGTTAAGGCTTGGTTTGGGTGTGTGGGTGTGGGTGTGGGTGGGTGTGGGTGTGGGTGTGGCTATCAGTCATCTTTTGATCCCCCAACATTGTGCTGCTGCTGCAGCCTGATCCCACCCTGGGGCAGTGTGTTGGCCTGAGATTGGTTGGAGGAGCTGGGGCCGAACTGGTTTGATCAGAGCCTCCCTCAGACTCCACAACCTGAGGAAAGGTTTGGAACGTCAAACCAATCCCACCTCCACCCTCCGATCTCACACACATCGGCCGTCCCCCTCCACCTCTGTCCTGCCAAAGGCCCAGGCTACGGTAGGGCTGGGGGTGTGGCCTGGCTCAGGGGCGATGGCTGCCCTCTGCTGGCTAGAAGGACCATTGTGGCCTCCAGTGCGGTGCTGAGGGAGTGCCGCACGGTCACCGGTGCCGCCTTTCAATGAAAGCGATCAGCCCTCCCAAACAGGTGAAGGATGTCTCCATTTGAGGGTCCCTCCGATGTCCCGAGCCAATTTATTAACTCTGAGGACAGCACCATGACAACCGATGACTGACCGCGCGTTGGGAGCCATATTGGCTTCCATTTCTGCGATCCTTCCAACCTCAAAACTATTTGTTGAGCCGTGAAGCATTTTGGGATCTCCTGAGGTTGTGAAAGTTGCTGTGTCAATGCAAGTATTCCTCCCCACCTTTTCCTCCACTCTGTCTTTCCCTTCTTCCCTCCTGACTGTTACCCACGAGGTAGAATTCATACACAACAAGATTACAGAGAAATTAGGAGCAGGACTGAGCCAATTAGCCCTGCAAGCCCGCTCCACCATTGAACACGATCATGGCTGATCTTCTCCTGATCTCAGTTCCAGTTTGAGGCCACTCGGACATTGTAAGGGGCTTCCAAAGGATAGTTTTTTTTTTGTTTAGTCTGTTGCAGCGCGCACAGCGGTGGTGTGAGTTCACAGCTTTAATATGTTTGTGTTTTTTGCCTCACAGTATTGAGCGTGGGAGGGATTTTACTGAATAATTAAAATTGCTGCATGAGGTTTGCCTTCCTGAGTAACCGGGGATCGAACTCTCTGTCCAATGTCGTTGTGTGTGAGCGGGAAGGACAGCTGGGGACTCAGCGGGAGGGAATGCCAGGGTTAGGAAAGGGGCAGGATTAGCAGTCTGTGGAAACAGCCTGGCACCATGTGCGGTCTGTGTGCAATGAGCAGCTCTCATTCATCTACCGCACACCCTCAGCGTTTCTCTCTCTCTCTCTCTACCCGTTCACTTTCTCCCTCTTAGATTAGACTTACAGTGTGGAAACAGGCCCTTCGGCCCAACAAGTCCACACCGACCCGCCGAAGCGCAACCCACCCATACCCCTACATTTACCCCTTACCTAACACTATGGGCAATTTAGCACGGCCAATTCACCTGACCCGCACATCTTTGTGACTGTGGGAGGAAACCGGAGCACCCGGAGGAAACCCACGCAGACACGGGGAGAACGTGCAAACTCCACACAGTCAGTCGCCTGAGTCGGGAATTGAACCCGGGTCTACAGGCGCTGTGAGGCAGCAGTGCTAACCACTGTGCCACCGTGCCGCCCCTGTGCCACCGTGCCGCCCCTCTCCAGCCTCTCTCTTTTCACTCACCCTCCCGCTGTGCATTCTGTATTCCTCTTCACCAACCTTCCTCCTTCCCTCCATCCTTTCTGCCTGATCACTTACCAGCCCCCACCTTGGTCTACATTTTCAAACTCTCCATCATTATGCTCCTACTCAAATTTTTCATCACACTCCAGCCTTCCATCTTCACTTTCCATCCTTCCTTCCGGCCTTCCTTCTCCTTGGCTGCCTCCATTGGTTTGCTCTCCCCCTTGATCTCCTCCATTAAAAAAAAACTTCATCCTACAAGCGCGGTGTGGTGGTTAGTCTTAGTGCTGCTGCCTCACGGCGCCAGGGACCCGGGTTCGATTCCAGCCTCGGGCGACAGTGTGGAGTTTGCGCACTGTCCCTGTGTCTGTGTGGGTTTCCTCCAACAATCCAAGGTAGGACAGGCCAGGATGAATTGGCCATGCTAAATTGACCTGTAGTGTCAGGTGCATTAGTCAGGGTTAAATGTAGAGGAATGGGTCTGGGTGGGTTACTCTTCAGAGGGTCAGAATGGACTTGTTGGGCCAAATGGCCTGTTTCCACACTGCAGGGAATCTTTGTGTTTTCACCCTCTCTCCTCCCTCACATTCTTCAGGGGCAGAGAATGGATATTGCCTGCATAAAATCTCCTTTAATCTAATAAAGCAATGATGACATCATGTCAGCGTGAGGAGCCTCACAAGATTAAGAAAGATAATGGTTCTGCCCTGTTTGATTCTAGAGTCCCTCACAACTCAGCAGGATAATGATCCCACACTGTTTAAGGTAAAAAGTGAGGTCTGCAGATGCTGGAGATCACAGTTGAAAATGTGTTGCTGGTTAAAGCACAGCAGGTCAGGCAGCATCCAAGGAATAGGAAATTCGACGTTTCGGGCATAAGCCCTTCATCAGGAATCAGACTGAGAGACTGTGTAGTTGGGGTATCAGACTGGGAGACTCTGTAGTTGGGGTATCACTGTTTAACTCCAGAGTCCTTGATAGTTCATCAATAAACTGATTGAGCATTCTTTAGCAGTACAGATTCTTCAGCAAGGGAGTACCGTACAGAGTTCCTGATAATTCAGAAAATGAAGGATTCGTCATTATGTCATCATTGGAAGTCCCAGATAATTCCAGCAGATTCATGATTACTCACTGTGTAACAGTACACACTCCCTGATAATTCCAGCAGATTCATAATTACGCACTGTGTAACAGTACACACTCCCTGATAATTCCAGCAGATTCATAATTACTCACTGTGTAACAGTACACACTCCCTGATAATTCCAGCAGATTCATAATTACTCACTGTGTAACAGTACACACTCCCTGATAATTCCAGCAGATTCATGATTACTCACTGTGTAACAGTACACACTCCCTGATAATTCAGTGAGTGAGTGTTTTTACGGCATGGTAAGAGTTAATATTGGATGATGACACGGTGTAAACGAACTGTTGTTTTCAAGGGTGATGAGGCAGCCAATTAGTGGAGCCCACTCTCAGCTTATGTTTCTGTGTGCAAGACTGATGGCCTGTTCCTATGGAACAGTCTGCTTCGTGTGGACTCAGCTCTCCTGATGAAAATTAGATTCTCTCACAAATCAACGTTTTCAGAAATCCGACTGCATCTACCTCCTGCGTAATGAGTTAGGCAGCAAATCAGCAGCAATCCTAATCAATGCATACACTGGGGTTTGAAGTCTGAGAGGCTGTTTCCTCCCACCGCACCCGGTTCATTTACCTCATTATTAGCTTCCTCTTGATGAGCGAGAGATGTATGTTGGGCATTCGCTTCTGTGGCAGGGAGAGCAGCAGTGTGAAATAGGAGCTCAGCTCGCACATCACATCACAGCTGCACAAACAACACCAGTACTCTCTACACACAGTCTCCCACTCTCATAACCCAACTGCAGTCTCCCAGTCTGAGACCTAAACTTCAGTCTCCGAGTCTGATACCCCAACTACAGTCTCCCAGTCTGATACCCCAACTGCAGCCTCCCAGTCTGATACCTAAACTACAGTCTCCGAGTCTGATACCCCAACGACAGAGTCTCCCAGTCTGATACCCCAACTACAGAGTCTCCCAGTCTGATACCCCAACTACACAGTCTCCCAGTCTGATACCCCAACTACAGTCTCTCAGTCTGATACCCCAACTATAGAGTCACCCAGTCTGATACCCCAACTACACAGTCTCCCAGTCTGATACCCCAACTACACAGTCTCTCAGTCTGATACCCCAACTACACAGTCTCCCAGTGTGATACCCCAACTACACAGTCCCTCAGTCTGATACCCCAACTACACAGTCTCCTAGTCTGATACCCCAACTACACAGTCTCCCAGTCTGATACCCCAACTACACAGTCTCTGAGTCTGATACCCCAACTACAGAGTCTCCCAGTCTGATACCCCAACTACACAGTCTCTGAGTCTGATACCCCAACTACAGAGTCTCCCAGTCTGATACCCCAACTACACAGTCTCTCAGTCTGATACCCCAACTACAGAGTCTCCCAGTCTGATACCTCAACTACACAGTCTCCCAGTCTGATAACCTAAATACACAGTCTCACAGTCTGATACCCCAACTACACAGTATCACAGTCTGATACCCCAACTACACAGTCTCACAGTCTGATACCCCAACTACAGAGTCTCTCAGTCTGACACCCCAACTACACAGTCTCTCAGTCTGATACCCCAACTACAGTCTGTCAGTCTGACACCCCAACTACACAGTCTCCCAGTCTGATACCCCAACTACAGAGTCTCTCAGACAGATACCCCAACTACACAGTCTCTCAGTCTGATACCCCAACTACAGAGTCTCCCAGACTGATACCCCAACTACAGAGTCTCTCAGTCTGATACACCAACTACAGAGTCTCCCAGCCTGATACCCCAACTACAGAGTCTCTCAGACTGATACCCCAACTACACAGTCTCTCAGTCTGATACCCCAACTACACAGTCTCCCAGACTGATACCCCAACTTCAGTCTCCCAGTCCGATAACCTAAATACACACTCTCACAGTCTGATACCCCAACTACAGATTCTCTCAGTCTGATACCCCAACTACACAGTATCACAGTCTGATACCCCAACTACACAGTCTCCCAGTCTGATAACCCAAATACACAGTCTCACAGTCTGATACCCCAACTACAGAGTCTCTCAGTCTGACACCCCAACTACACAGTCTCTCAGTCTGATACCCCAACTACAGTCTGTCAGTCTGACACCCCAACTACACAGTCTCCCAGTCTGATACCCCAACTACACAGTCTCTCAGACAGATACCCCAACTACACAGTCTCTCAGTCGGATACCCCAACTACAGAGTCTCCCAGACTGATACCCCAACTACAGAGTCTCTCAGACTGATACCCCAACTACACAGTCTCTCAGTCTGATACCCCAACTACACAGTCTCTCAGTCTGATGCCCCAACTACAGTCTCTCAGTCTGATACCCCAACTACAGAGTCTCACAGTCTGATACCCCAACTACACAGTATCCCAGTCTGATACCCCAACTACACAGTCTCCCAGTCTGATACTCCAACTACATAGTCTCTCAGTCTGATACCCCAACTGCAGTCGCTCAGTCTGATACCCCAACTACACAGTCTGTCAGTCTGATGCCCCAACTACAGTCTCTCAGTCTGATACCCCAACTACAGAGTCTCTCAGTCTGAAACCCCAACTACACAGTCTCTCAGTCTGATACCCCAACTACACAGTCTCCCAGTCTGATACCCCAACTACAGAGTCTCTCAGACAGATACCCCAACTACACAGTCTCTCAGTCTGATACCCCAACTACACAGTCTCCCAGTCTGATACCCCAACTACACAGTCTCTGAGTCTGATACCCCAACTACACAGTCTCCCAGTCTGATACCCCAACTACAGATTCTCTCAGTCTGATACCTCAACTACACAGTCTCTCAGTCTGATACCCCAACTACAGTCTGTCAGTCTGACACCCCAACTACACAGTCTCCCAGTGTGATACCCCAACTACAGAGTCTCTCAGACAGATACCCCAACTACACAGTCTCTCAGTCTGATGCCCCAACTACAGTCTCTCAGTCTGATACCCCAACTACAGAGTCTCACAGTCTGATACCCCAACTACAGAGTCTCTCAGTCTGATAACCCAACTACACAGTCTCCCAGTCTGATACCCCAACTACACAGTCTCTGAGTCTGATACCCCAACTACACAGTCTCCCAGTCTGATACCCCAACTACAGAGTCTCTCAGACAGATACCCCAACTACACAGTCTCTCAGTCTGATACCCCAACTACACAGTCTCCCAGTCTGATACCCCAACTAGACAGTCTCTGAGTCTGATACCCCAACTACACAGTCTCCCAGTCTGATACCCCAACTACAGATTCTCTCAGTCTGATACCCCAACTACACAGTCTCCCAGTCTGATACCCCAACTAGACAGTCTCTGAGTCTGATACCCCAACTACACAGTATCACAGTCTGATACCCCAACTACACAGTCTCCCAGTTTGATAACCCAAATACACAGTCTCACAGTCTGATACCCCAACTACAGAGTCTCTCAGTCTGACACCCCAACTACACAGTCTCTCAGTCTGATACCCCAACTACAGTCTGTCAGTCTGACACCCCAACTTCACAGTCTCCCAGTGTGATACCCCAACTACAGAGTCTCTCAGACAGATACCCCAACTACACAGTATCCCAGTCTGATACCCCAACTACACAGTCTCTCAGTCTGATACCCCAACTGCAGTCGCTCAGTCTGATACCCCAACTACACAGTCTCTCAGTCTGATACCCCAACTACAGTCTCTCAGTCTGATACCCCAACTACAGAGTCTCCCAGTCTGATACACCAACTACAGAGTCTCTCAGTCTGATACCCCAACTACACAGTCTCCCAGTCTGATACCCCAACTACACAGTCTCCCAGTCTGATACCCCAACTACAGAGTCTCTCAGTCTGATACCCCAACTACACAGTCTCCCAGTCTGATACCCCAACTACACAGTCTCCCAGTCTGATACCCCAACTACACAGTCTCTGAGTCTGATACCCCAACTACACAGTCTCCCAGTCTGATACCCCAACTACACAGTCTCCCAGTCTGATACCCCAACTGCACAGTCTCTGAGTCTGATACCCCAACTACAGAGTCTCCCAGTCTGATACCCCAACTACACAGTCTCTCAGTCTGATACCCCAACTACACAGTCTCCCAGTCTGATACCCCAACTACACTGTCACCCAGTCTGATACCCAAACTACACAGTCTCTCAGTCTGATAACCCAACTACACAGTATCCCAGTCTGATACTCCAACTACACAGTCTCTCAGTCTGATACCCCAACTGCAGTCGCTCAGTCTGATACCCCAACTACAGAGGGTCTCAGTCTGATGCCCCAACTACAGTCTCTCAGTCTGATACCCCAACTACACAGTCTCCCAGTCTGATACCCCAACTACAGTCTCTCAGTCTGATACCCCAACTACAGAGTCTCCCAGTCTGATACACCAACTACAGAGTCTCTCAGTCTGATACCCCAACTACACAGTCTCTCAGTCTGATAACCCAACTACACAGTATCCCAGTCTGATACCCCAACTATACAGTCTCCCAGTCTGATACTCCAACTACACAGTCTCTCAGTCTGATACCACAACTGCAGTCGCTCAGTCTGATACCCCAACTACAGAGGCTCTCAGTCTGATGCCCCAACTACAGTCTCTCAGTCTGATACCCCAACTACAGAGTCTCTCAGTCTGAAACCCCAACTACACAGTCTCTCAGTCTGATACCCCAACTACAGTCTCTCAGTCTGATACCCCAACTACAGAGTCTCCCAGTCTGATACACCAACTACAGAGTCTCTCAGTCTGATACCCCAACTACAGTCTCTCAGTCTGAAACCCCAACTGCACAGTCTCTCAGTCTGATACCCCAACTATAGAGTCACCCAGTCTGATGCCCCAACTACACAGTCTCCCAGACTGATACCCCAACTACAGTCTCCCAGTCTGATACCCCAACTACACAGTCTCCCAGTCTGATACCCCAACTACACAGTCTCCCAGTCTAATTCCCCAACTACACAGTCTCCCAGTCTGATAACCCAAATACACAGTCTCACAGTCTGGTACCCCAACTACAGATTCTCCCAGTCTAATACCCCAACTACCGAGTCTCCCACTCTGATACCCCAACTACACAGTCTCTCAGTCTGATACCCCAACTACAGTCTCTCAGTCTGATACCCCAACTACAGAGTCTCCCAGTCTGATACACCAACTACAGAGTCTCTCAGTCTGATACCCCAACTACAGTCTCTCAGTCTGAAACCCCAACTGCACAGTCTCTCAGTCTGATACCCCAACTACAGTCTCCCAGTCTGATACCCCAACTACACAGTCTCCCAGTCTAATTCCCCAACTACACAGTCTCCCAGTCTGATAACCCAAATACACAGTCTCACAGTCTGGTACCCCAACTACAGATTCTCCCAGTCTGATACCCCAACTACACAGTCTCCCAGTCTGATACTCCAACTACAGAGTCTCTCAGACAGATACCCCAACTACAGAGTCTCTCAGTCTGATACCCCAACTACACAGTCTCCCAGTCTGATACCCCAACCACACAGTCTCTGTGTCTGATACCCCAACTACAGAGTCTCCCAGTCTGATACCCCAACTACACAGTCTCCCGGTCTGATACCCCAACTACACAGTCTCCCAGTCTGATACCCCAACCACACAGTCTCTGTGTCTGATACCCCAACTACAGAGTCTCTCAGTCTGATACCCCAACTACACAGTCTCTCAGTCTGATACTCCAACTACACAGTCTCTCAGTCTGATACCCCAACTGCAGTCGCTCAGTCTGATACCCCAACTACAGAGGCTCTCAGTCTGATGCCCCAACTACACAGTCTCTCAGTCTGATACCCCAACTACACAGTCTCCCAGTCTGATACCCCAACTACACAGTCTCTCAGTCTGATAACCCAAATACACAGTCTCTCAGTCTGATACCCCAACTACACAGTCTCCCAGTCTGATACTCCAACTACACAGTCTCTCAGTCTGATACCCCAACTGCAGTCGCTCAGTCTGATACCCCAACTACAGAGGCTCTCAGTCTGATGCCCCAACTACAGTCTCTCAGTCTGATACCCCAACTACAGTCTCTCAGTCTGATACCCCAACTACAGAGTCTCTCAGTCTGATACCCCAACTATAGAGTCTCCCAGTCTGATACACAAACTACAGAGTCTCTCAGTCTGATACCCCAACTACACAGTCTCCCAGTCTGATACCCCAACTACACAGTCTCCCAGTCTGATACCCCAACTACAGAGTCTCTCAGTCTGATACCCCAACTACACAGTCTCCCAGTCTGATACCCCAACTACAGAGTCTCCCAGTCTGATACCCCAACTACACAGTCTCTCAGTCTGATACCCCAACTACAGAGTCTCCCAGTCTGATACCCCAACTACACTGTCACCCAGTCTGATACCCAAACTACACAGTCTCTCAGTCTGATAACCCAACTACACAGTATCCCAGTCTGATACTCCAACTACACAGTCTCTCAGTCTGATACCCCAACTGCAGTCGTTCAGTCTGATACCCCAACTACAGAGGGTCTCAGTCTGATGCCCCAACTACAGTCTCTCAGTCTGATACCCCAACTACACAGTCTCCCAGTCTGATACCCCAACTACAGTCTCTCAGTCTGATACCCCAACTACAGAGTCTCCCAGTCTGATACACCAACTACAGAGTCTCTCAGTCTGATACCCCAACTACACAGTCTCTCAGTCTGATAACCCAACTACACAGTATCCCAGTCTGATACCCCAACTATACAGTCTCCCAGTCTGATACTCCAACTACATAGTCTCTCAGTCTGATACCACAACTGCAGTCGCTCAGTCTGATACCCCAACTACAGAGGCTCTCAGTCTGATGCCCCAACTACAGTCTCTCAGTCTGATACCCCAACTACAGAGTCTCTCAGTCTGAAACCCCAACTACACAGTCTCTCAGTCTGATACCCCAACTACAGTCTCTCAGTCTGATACCCCAACTACAGAGTCTCCCAGTCTGATACACCAACTACAGAGTCTCTCAGTCTGATACCCCAACTACAGTCTCTCAGTCTGAAACCCCAACTGCACAGTCTCTCAGTCTGATACCCCAACTATAGAGTCACCCAGTCTGATGCCCCAACTACACAGTCTCCCAGACTGATACCCCAACTACAGTCTCCCAGTCTGATACCCCAACTACACAGTCTCCCAGTCTGATACCCCAACTACACAGTCTCCCCGTCTAATTCCCCAACTACACAGTCTCCCAGTCTGATAACCCAAATACACAGTCTCACAGTCTGGTACCCCAACTACAGATTCTCCCAGTCTAATACCCCAACTACAGAGTCTCCCACTCTGATACCCCAACTACACAGTCTCCCAGTCTGATACCCCAACTACAGAGTCTCCCAGTCTGATACCCCAACTACACAGTCTCCCAGTCTGATAACCCAAATACACAGCCTCACAGTCTGGTACCCCAACTACAGATTCTCCCAGTCTAATACCCCAACTACCGAGTCTCCCACTCTGATACCCCAACTACACAGTCTCTCAGTCTGATACCCCAACTACAGTCTCTCAGTCTGATACCCCAACTACAGAGTCTCCCAGTCTGATACACCAACTACAGAGTCTCTCAGTCTGATACCCCAACTACAGTCTCTCAGTCTGAAACCCCAACTGCACAGTCTCTCAGTCTGATACCCCAACTATAGAGTCACCCAGTCTGATGCCCCAACTACACAGTCTCCCAGACTGATACCCCAACTACAGTCTCCCAGTCTGATACCCCAACTACACAGTCTCCCAGTCTGATACCCCAACTACACAGTCTCCCAGTCTAATTCCCCAACTACACAGTCTCCCAGTCTGATAACCCAAATACACAGTCTCACAGTCTGGTACCCCAACTACAGATTCTCCCAGTCTGATACCCCAACTACACAGTCTCCCAGTCTGATACCCCAACTACAGAGTCTCTCAGACAGATACCCCAACTAGAGAGTCTCTCAGTCTGATACCCCAACTACACAGTCTCCCAGTCTGATACCCCAACCACACAGTCTCTGTGTCTGATACCCCAACTACAGAGTCTCCCAGTCTGATACCCCAACTACACAGTCTCCCAGTCTGATACCCCAACTACACAGTCTCCCAGTCTGATACCCCAACCACACAGTCTCTGTGTCTGATACCCCAACTACAGAGTCTCTCAGTCTGATACCCCAACTACAGAGTCTCTCAGTCTGATACCCCAACTACACAGTCTCTCAGTCTGATACTCCAACTACACAGTCTCTCAGTCTGATACCCCAACTGCAGTCGCTCAGTCTGATACCCCAACTACAGAGGCTCTCAGTCTGATGCCCCAACTACACAGTCTCTCAGTCTGATACCCCAACTACACAGTCTCCCAGTCTGATACCCCAACTACACAGTCTCTCAGTCTGATAACCCAACTACACAGTCTCTCAGTCTGATACCCCAACTACACAGTCTCCCAGTCTGATACTCCAACTACACAGTCTCTCAGTCTGATACCCCAACTGCAGTCGCTCAGTCTGATACCCCAACTACAGAGGCTCTCAGTCTGATGCCCCAACTACAGTCTCTCAGTCTGATACCCCAACTACAGTCTCTCAGTCTGATACCCCAACTACAGAGTCTCTCAGTCTGATACCCCAACTATAGAGTCACCCAGTCTGATACCCCAACTACACAATCTCCCAGACTGATACCCCAACTACAGTCTCCCAGTCTGATAACCCAAATACACAGTCTCACAGTCTGATACCCCAACTACAGATTCTCCCAGTCTGATACCCCAACTACAGAGTCTCGAGTCTGATACCCCAACTACACAGTCTCCCAGTCTGATAACCCAAATACACAGTCTCACAGTCTGATACCCCAACCACACAGTCTCTGAGTCTGATACCCCAACTACAGAGTCTCCCAGTCTGATACCCCAACTACACAGTCTCCCAGTCTGATACCCCAACTACAGAGTCTCTCAGTCTGATACCCCAACTACACAATCTCTCAGTCTGATACCCCAACTACAGAGTCTCCCAGTCTGATACCCCAACTACACAGTCTCTCAGTCTGATACCCCAACTACAGAGTCTCTCAGTCTGATACCCCAACTACACAATCTCTCAGTCTGATACCCCAACTACAGAGTCTCCCAGTCTGATACCCCAACTACACAGTCTCTCAGTCTGATACCCCAACTACAGAGTCTCCCAGTCTGATACCCCAACTACACAGTCTCTCAGTCTGATAAACCAACTACACAGTATCCCAGTCTGATACTCCAACTACACAGTCTCTCAGTCTGATACCCCAACTGCAGTCGCTCAGTCTGATACCCCAACTACAGAGGCTCTCAGTCTGATGCCCCAACTACAGTCTCTCAGTCTGATACCCCAACTACAGAGGCTCTCAGTCTGATGCCCCAACTACAGTCTCTCAGTCTGATACCCCAACTACAGAGTCTCTCAGTCTGAAACCCCAACTACACAGTCCCCCAGTCTGATACACCAACTACAGAGTCTCTCAGTCTGATACACCAACTACACAGTCTCCCAGTCTGATACCCCAACTACACAGTCTCCCAGTCTGATAACCCAAATACACAGTCTCACAGTCTGATACCCCAACTACAGAGTCTCTCAGTCTGATACACCAACTACAGAGTCTCCCAGACTGATACCCCAACTACACAGTCTCCCAGTCTGTTACCCCAACTACAGAGTCTCTCAGACTGATACCCCAACTACACAGTCTCTCAGTCTGATACACCAACTACAGAGTCTCCCAGACTGATACCCCAACTACAGAGTCTCTCAGACTTATACCCCAACTACACAGTCTCTCAGTCTGATACACCAACTACACAGTCTCCCAGTCTGATACCCCAACTACAGTCTCTCAGTCTGATAACCCAACTACAGAGTCTCTCCGTCTGATACCCCAACAACAGTCTCTCAGTCTGATCCCCCAACTACACAGTCTCGTTTCTGATACCCCAATTACAGAGTCTCTCAGTCTGATACCCCAACTACACAGTCTCTCAGTCTGATACCCCAACTACACAGTCTCCCAGTCTGATACCCCAACTACACAGTCTATCTGTCTGATACCCCAATAACAGAGTCTCCCAGTCAGATACCCCAACTACACACTCTCTCAGACTGATACCCCAACTACAGAGTCTCTCAGTCTGATACCCCAACTACACAGTCTCTCAGTCTGATACACCAACTACAGAGTCTCCCAGACTGATACCCCAACTACACAGTCTCTCAGTCTGATACCCCAACTACAGAGTCTCTCAGACTGATACCCCAACTACAGAGTCTCTCAGTCTGATACCCCAACTGCACAGTCTCTCAGTCTGATACCCCAACTACAGAGTCTCTCAGTCTGATACCCCAACTACAGACTCTCCCAGTCTGATACCCCAACTACACAGTCTCCCAGTCTGATACCCCAACTACACACTCTCTCAGTCTGATACCCCAACTACACAGTCTCCCAGTCTGATACCTCAACTACAGTCAACCAGTCTGATACCCCAACTACAGAGTCTCCAAGTCTGATACCCCAACTTCACACTCTCTCAGTCTGATACTCCAACTACACAGACTCTCAGTCTGATACCCCAACTACAGAGTCTCTCAGTCTGATACCCCAACTACACAGTCTCCCAGTCTGATACCCCAACTACAGAGTCTCCCAGTCTGATACCCCAACTACACAGTCTCCCAGTCTGATACCCCAACTACACAGTCTCTCAGTCTGATACCCCAACTACCGTGTCTCCCAGTCTGATACCCCAACTAGAGAGTCTCTCAGTCTGATACCCCAACTACAGAATCTCCCAGTCTGATACCCCAACTAGAGAGTCTCCCAGTCTGATTCCCCAACTACAGAGTCTCTCAGTCTGATACCCCAGCTACACAGTCTCCCAGTCTGATAACCCAAATACACAGTCTCCCAGTCTGATAACCCAAATACACTGTCTCACAGTCTGATACCCCAACTACAGAGTCTCTCAGTCTGATACACCAACTACAGAGTCTCCCAGACTGATACCCCAACTACAGAGTCTCTCAGTCTGATACCCCAACTACACAGTCTCTCAGTCTGATACCCCAACTACAGAGTCTCCCAGTCTGATACACCAACTACAGAGTCTCTCAGTCTGAAACCCCAACTACACAGTCTCTCAGTCTGATACCCCAACTACAGTCTCTCAGTCTGATACCCCAACTACAGAGTCTCCCAGTCTGAAACCCCAACTACACAGTCTCTCAGTCTGATACCCCAACTACAGTCTCTCAGTCTGATACCCCAACTACAGAGTCTCCCAGTCTGATACACCAACTACAGAGTCTCTCAGTCGGATACCCCAACTACACAGTCTCCCAGTCTGATACCCCAACTACACAGTCTCCCAGTCTGATACCCCAACTACACAGTCTCCCAGTCTGATACCCCAACTACAGAGTCTCTCAGACAGATACCCCAACTACACAGTCTCTCAGTCTGATACCCCAACTACACAGTCTCCCAGTCTGATACCCCAACTACACAGTCTCTGAGTCTGATACCCCAACTACACAGTCTCCCAGTCTGATACCCCAACTACACAGTCTCCCAGTCTGATACCCCAACTGCACAGTCTCTGAGTCTGATACCCCAACTACAGAGTCTCCCAGTCTGATACCCCAACTACACAGTCTCCCAGTCTGATACCCCAACTACAGAGTCTCCCAGTCTGATACCCCAACTACACAGTCTCTCAGTCTGATAACCCAACTACACAGTATCCCAGTCTGATACCCCAACTACACAGTCTCCCAGTCTGATACTCCAACTACACAGTCTCTCAGTCTGATACCCCAACTGCAGTCGCTCAGTCTGATACCCCAACGACACAGTCTCCCAGTCTGATACCCCAACTACAGTCTCTCAGTCTGATACCCCAACTACAGAGTCTCCCAGTCTGATACACCAACTACAGAGTCTCTCAGTCTGATACCCCAACTACACAGTCTCTCAGTCTGATAACCCAACTACACAGTCTCCCAGTCTGATACCCCAACTATACAGTCTCCCAGTCTGATACTCCAACTACACAGTCTCTCAGTCTGATACCCCAACTGCAGTCGCTCAGTCTGATACCCCAACTACAGAGGCTCTCAGTCTGATGCCCCAACTATAGTCTCTCAGTCTGATACCCCAACTACAGAGTCTCTCAGTCTGAAACCCCAACTACACAGTCTCTCAGTCTGATACCCCAACTACAGTCTCTCAGTCTGATACCCCAACTACAGAGTCTCCCAGTCTGATGCCCCAACTGCAGTCGCTCAGTCTGATACCCCAACTATAGAGTCACCCAGTCTGATGCCCCAACTACACAGTCTCCCAGACTGATACCCCAACTACAGTCTCCCAGTCTGATAACCCAAATACACAGTCTCACAGTCTGATACCCCAACTACAGATTCTCCCAGTCTAATACCCCAACTACAGAGTCTCCCACTCTGATACCCCAACTACACAGTCTCCCAGTCTGATACACCAACTACAGAGTCTCCCAGACTGATACCGCAACTACAGAGTCTCCCAGTCTGTTACCCCAACTACACAGTCTCCCAGTCTGATACCCCAACTACAGAGTCTCTCAGACAGATACCCCAACTACAGAGTCTCTCAGTCTGATACCCCAACTACACAGTCTCCCAGTCTGATACCCCAACTACTCAGTCTCCCAGTCTGATACACCAACTACAAAGTCTCTCAGTCTGATACCCCAACTATAGAGTCACCCAGTCTGATGCCCCAACTACACAGTCTCCCAGACTGATACCCCAACTACAGTCTCCCAGTCTGATAACCCAAATACACAGTCTCACAGTCTGGTACCCCAACTAACAGATTCTCCCAGTCTAATACCCCAACTACCGAGTCTCCCACTCTGATACCCCAACTACACAGTCTCCCAGTCTGATACCCCAACTACAGAGTCTCCCAGTCTGATACACCAACTACAGAGTCTCCCAGACTGATACCGCAACTACAGAGTCTCCCAGTCTGATACCCCAACTACACAGTCTCCCAGTCTGATACCCCAACCACACAGTCTCTGTGTCTGATACCCCAACTACAGAGTCTCCCAGTCTGATACCCCAACTACAGAGTCTCCCAGTCTGTTACCCCAACTACACAGTCTCCCAGTCTGATACCCCAACTACAGAGTCTCTCAGTCTGATACCCCAACTACACAGTCTCCCAGTCTGATACCCCAACCACACAGTCTCTGTGTCTGATACCCCAACTACAGAGTCTCCCAGTCTGATACCCCAACTACAGAGTCTCCCAGTCTGATACCCCAACTACACAGTCTCCCAGTCTGATACCCCAACTACAGAGTCTCTCAGTCTGATACCCCAACTACACAATCTCTCAGTCTGATACCCCAACTACACAGTCTCTCAGTCTGATAACCCAACTACACAGTCTCCCAGTCTGATACTCCAACTATACAGTCTCTCAGTCTGATACCCCAACTGCAGTCGCTCAGTCTGATACCGCAACTACACAGTCTCTCAGTCTGATACTCCAACTACACAGTCTCTCAGTCTGATACCCCAACTGCAGTCGCTCAGTCTGATACCCCAACTACACAGTCTCTCAGTCTGATGCCCCAACTACAGTCTCTCAGTCTGATACCCCAACTACAGAGTCTCTCAGTCTGAAACCCCAACTACACAGTCTCTCAGTCTGATACCCCAACTACAGTCTCTCAGTCTGATACCCCAACTACAGAGTCTCTCAGTCTGATACCCCAACTATAGAGTCACCCAGTCTGATACCCCAACTACACAATCTCCCAGACTGATACCCCAACTACAGTCTCCCAGTCTGATAACCCAAATACACAGTCTCTCAGTCTGATACCCCAACTACAGAGTCTCGAGTCTGATACCCCAACTACACAGTCTCCCAGTCTGATAACCCAAATACACAGTCTCTGAGTCTGATACCCCAACTACAGAGTCTCCCAGTCTGATACCCCAACTACACAGTCTCCCAGTCTGATACCCCAACTACAGAGTCTCTCAGTCTGATACCCCAACTACACAATCTCTCAGTCTGATACCCCAACTACAGAGTCTCCCAGTCTGATACCCCAACTACACAGTCTCTCAGTCTGATACCCCAACTACAGAGTCTCCCAGTCTGATACCCCAACTACACAGTCTCCCAGTCTGATACCCCAACTACACAGTCTCTCAGTCTGATACCCCAACTACACAGTCTCCCAGTCTGATACCCCAACTGCAGTCGCTCAGTCTGATACCCCAACTACACAGTATCCCAGTCTGATACTCCAACTACACAGTCTCTCAGTCTGATACCCCAACTGCAGTCGCTCAGTCTGATACCCCAACTACAGAGGCTCTCAGTCTGATGCCCCAACTACAGTCTCTCAGTCTGATACCCCAACTACAGAGTCTCTCAGTCTGAAACCCCAACTACACAGTCTCTCAGTCTGATACCCCAACTACAGTCTCTCAGTCTGATACCCCAACTACAGAGTCTCCCAGTCTGATACACCAACTACAGAGTCTCTCAGTCTGATACCCCAACTATAGAGTCACCCAGTCTGATACCCCAACTACACAGTCTCCCAGTCTGATAACCCAAATACACAGTCTCACAGTCTGATACCCCAACTACAGAGTCTCTCAGTCTGTTACCCCAACTACAGAGTCTCTCAGACTGATACCCCAACTACAGAGTCTCTCAGTCTGATACCCCAACTACACAGTCTCTCAGTCTGATACACCAACTACAGAGTCTCCCAGACTGATACCCCAACTACACAGTCTCTCAGACTTATACCCCAACTACAGAGTCTCTCAGTCTGATACCCCAACTACACAGTCTCTCAGTCTGATACACCAACTACAGAGTCTCCCAGACTGATACCCCAACTACAGAGTCTCTCAGACTTATACCCCAACTACAGAGTCTCCCAGTCTGATACACCAACTACAGAGTCTCCCAGACTGATACCCCAACTACAGAGTCTCTCAGACTTATACCCCAACTACACAGTCTCCCAGTCTGATACCCCAACTACAGTCTCTCAGTCTGATACCCCAACTACAGAGTCTCTCAGTCTGATAACCCAACTACAGAGTCTCTCCGTCTGATACCCCAACTACACAGTCTCTCAGTCTGATACCCCAACAACAGTCTCTCAGTCTGATCCCCCAACTACACAGTCTCCCAGTCTGATAGCCCAACTACACAGTCTCGTTTCTGATACCCCAAGTACAGAGTCTCTCAGTCTGATACCCCAACTACAGAGTCTCTCAGTCTGATACCCCAACTACACAGTCTCCCAGTCTGATACCCCAACTACACAGTCTCTCAGTCTGATACCCCAATTACAGAGTCTCCCAGTCAGATACCCCAACTACAGAGTCTCTCAGACTGATACCCCAACTACACAGTCTCTCAGTCTGATACCCCAACTACACAGTCTCTCAGTCTGATACACCAACTACAGAGTCTCCCAGACTGATACCCCAACTACAGAGTCTCCCAGTCTGTTACCCCAACTACAGAGTCTCTCAGACTGATACCCCAACTACAGACTCTCCCAGTCTGATACCCCAACTACACAGTCTCCCAGTCTGATACCCCAACTACACAGTCTCTCAGTCTGATACCCCAACTACACAGTCTCCCAGTCTGATACCTCAACTACAGTCAACCAGTCTGATACCCCAACTACAGATTCTCCAAGTCTGATACCCCAACTTCACACTCTCTCAGTCTGATACCCCAACTACACAGACTCTCAGTCTGATACCCCAACTACAGAGTCTCTCAGTCTGATACCCCAACTACAGAGTCTCCAAGACTGATACCCCAACTACACAGTCTCCCAGTCTGATACCCCAACTACAGAGTCTCCCAGTCTGATACCCCAACTACACAGTCTCTCAGTCTGATACCCCAACTACAGAGTCTCCCAGTCTGATACCCCAACTACACAGTCTCCCAGTCTGATACCCCAACTACACAGTCTCCCAGTCTGATACCCCAACTAAACAGTAACCCAGTCTGATACCTCAACTACAGAGTCTCCCAGTCTGATACCCCAACTAGAGAGGAGGTTGAACAGTTCATCAACTTCACTAACACCTTCCATCCCGACCTGAAATTCACCTGGACTGTCTCAGACTCCTCCCTCCCCTTCCTAGACCTTTCCATTTCTATCTCGGCCGACCGACTCAACACAGACATCTATTATAAACCGACTGACTCCCACAGCTACCTGGACTACACCTCCTCCCACCCTGCCCCCTGTAAAAACGCCATCCCATATTCCCAATTCCTTCGTCTCCGCCGCATCTGCTCCCAGGAGGACCAATTCCAACACCGCACAACCCAGATGGCCTCCTTCTTCAAGGACCGCAGATTCCCCCCAGACGTGATCGACGATGCCCTCCACCGCATCTCCTCCACTTCCCGCTCCTCCGCCCTTGAGCCCCGCTCCTCCAACCGCCACCAAGACAGAACCCCACTGGTTCTCACCTACCACCCCACCAACCTGCGCATACAACGTATTATCCGCCGCCATTTCCGCCACCTCCAAACGGACCCCACCACCAAGGATATATTTCCCTCCCCTCCCCTATCAGCGTTCCGCAAGGACCACTCCCTTCGTGACTCCCTTGTCAGATCCACACCCCCCACCAACCCAACCTCCACCCCCGGCACCTTCCCCTGCAACCGCAGGAAATGTAAAACTTGCGCCCACACCTCCACACTCACTTCCCTCCAAGGCCCCAAGGGATCCTTCCATATCCGCCACAAGTTCACCTGTACCTCCACACACATCATCTATTGCATCCGCTGCACCCGATGTGGCCTCCTCTATATTGGTGAGACAGGCCGCTTACTTGCGGAACGCTTCAGAGAACACCTCTGGCCGCCCGAACCAACCAACCCAATCACCCCGTGGCTCAACACTTTAACTCCCCCTCCCACTCCACCGAGGACATGCAGGTCCTTGGACTCCTCCACCGGCAGAACACAACTACACGACGGCTGGAGGAGGAGCGCCTCATCTTCCGCCTGGGAACCCTCCAACCACAAGGTATGAATTCAGATTTCTCCAGCTTCCTCATTTCCCCTCCCCCCACCTTGTCTCAGTCGGTTCCCTCAACTCAGCACCGCCCTCCTAACCTGCAATCCTCTTCCTGACCTCTCCGCCCCCACCCCACTCCGGCCTATCACCCTCACCTTGACCTCCTTCCACCTATCCCACCTCCATCGCCCCTCCCCCTAGTCCCTCCTCCCTACCTTTTATCTCAGCCGGCTTGGCTCTCTCTCTCTTATTCCTGATGAAGGGCTTATGCTCGAAACGTCGAATTCTCTATTCCTGAGATGCTGCCTAACCTGCTGTGCTTTGACCAGCAACACATTTGCAGCTGTGATCTCCAGCATCTGCAGACCTCATTTTTTACTCTAGAGAGTCTCTCAGTCTGATACCCCAACTAGAGAGTCTCCCAGTCTGATTCCCCAACTACAGAGTCTCTCAATCTGATACCCCAAATACACAGTCTCCCAGTCTGATAACCCAAATACACTGTCTCACAGTCTGATACCCCAACTACAGAGTCTCTCAGTCTGATACACCAACTACAGAGTCTCCCAGACTGATACCCCAACTACAGAGTCTCTCAGTCTGATACCCCAACTACAGAGTCTCCCAGTCTGATACCCCAACTACAGAGTCTCTCAGTCTGATACACGAACTACAGAGTCTCCCAGTCTGATACCCCAACTACAGAGTTTCCCAGTCTGTTACCCCAACTACAGAGTCTCTCAGACTGATACCCCAACTACAGAGTCTCTCAGTCTGATACACCAACTACACAGTCTCCCAGTCTGATACCCCAACTACAGTCTCTCAGTCTGATACCCCAACTACAGAGTCTCTCAGTCTGATAACCCAACTACAGATTCTCCCAGTCGGATACCCCAACTGCACAGTCTCTCAGTCTGATACCCCAACTACAGAGTCTCTCAGTCTGATACCCCAACTAGAGAGTCTCCCAGTCTGATTCCCCAACTACAGAGTCTCTCAATCTGATAACCCAAATACACAGTCTCCCAGTCTGATAACCCAAATACACTGTCTCACAGTCTGATACCCCAACTACAGAGTCTCTCAGTCTGATACACCAACTACAGAGTCTCCCAGTCTGATACCCCAACTACAGAGTCTCTCAGTCTGATACCCCAACTACAGAGTCTCCCAGTCTGATACCCCAACTACAGAGTCTCTCAGTCTGATACACGAACTACAGAGTCTCCCAGTCTGATACCCCAACTACAGAGTTTCCCAGTCTGTTACCCCAACTACAGAGTCTCTCAGACTGATACCCCAACTACAGAGTCTCTCAGTCTGATACACCAACTACACAGTCTCCCAGTCTGATACCCCAACTACAGTCTCTCAGTCTGATACCCCAACTACAGAGTCTCTCAGTCTGATAACCCAACTACAGATTCTCCCAGTCGGATACCCCAACTGCACAGTCTCTCAGTCTGATACCCCAACTACAGAGTCTCTCAGTCTGATACCCCAACTACAGACTCTCCCAGTCTGATACCCCAACTACACAGTCTCCCAGTCTGATACCCCAACTACACAGTCTCTCAGTCTGATACCCCAACTACACAGTCTCTCATTCTGATACCCCAACTACAGATTCTCCCAGTCGGATACCCCAACTGCACAGTCTCTCAGTCTGATACCCCAACTACAGAGTCTCCCAATCTGATACCCCAACTACAGAGTCTCTCAGTCTGATACCCCAACTACACAGTCTCCCAGTCTGATACCCCAACTACACAGTCTCTGAGTCTGATACCCCAACTACAGAGTCTCCCAGTCTGATACCCCAACTACAGAGTCTCTCAGTCTGATAACCCAACTACACAGTATCCCAGTCTGATACCCCAACTACACAGTCTCCCAGTCTGATACCCCAACTGCAGTCGCTCAGTCTGATACCCCAACTACAGAGTCTCTCAGTCTGATGCCCCAACTACAGTCTCTCAGTCTGATACCCCAACTACAGAGTCTCTCAGTCTGAAACCCCAACTACACAGTCTCTCAGTCTGATACCCCAACTACAGTCTCTCAGTCTGATACCCCAACTACAGAGTCTCCCAGTCTGATACACCAACTACAGAGTCTCTCAGTCTGATACCCCAACTATAGAGTCACCCAGTCTGATACCCCAACTACACAATCTCCCAGACTGATACCCCAACTACAGTCTCCCAGTCTGATAACCCAAATACACAGTCTCACAGTCTGATACCCCAACTACAGATTCTCCCAGTCTGATACCCCAACTACAGAGTCTCGAGTCTGATACCCCAACTACACAGTCTCCCAGTCTGATAACCCAAATACACAGTCTCACAGTCTGATACCCCAACCACACAGTCTCTGAGTCTGATACCCCAACTACAGAGTCTCCCAGTCTGATACCCCAACTACACAGTCTCCCAGTCTGATACCCCAACTACAGAGTCTCCCAGTCTGATACCCCAACTACACAGTCTCCCAGTCTGATACCCCAACTACAGAGTCTCTCAGTCTGATACCCCAACTACACAATCTCTCAGTCTGATACCCCAACTACAGAGTCTCCGAGTCTGATACCCCAACTACACAGTCTCTCAGTCTGATACCCCAACTACAGAGTCTCCCAGTCTGATACCCCAACTACACAGTCTCTCAGTCTGATAACCCAACTACACAGTATCCCAGTCTGATACTCCAACTACACAGTCTCTCAGTCTGATACCCCAACTGCAGTCGCTCAGTCTGATACCCCAACTACAGAGGCTCTCAGTCTGATGCCCCAACTACAGTCTCTCAGTCTGATACCCCAACTACAGAGTCTCTCAGTCTGATACCCCAACTACACAGTCTCTCAGTCTGATACCCCAACTACAGTCTCTCAGTCTGATACCCCAACTACAGAGTCTCCCAGTCTGATACCCCAACTATAGAGTCACCCAGTCTGATACCCCAACTACACAGTCTCCCAGACTGATACCCCAACTACAGAGTCTCTCAGTCTGATACACCAACTACACAGTCTCCCAGACTGATACCCCAACTACACAGTCTCCCAGTCTGTTACCCCAACTACAGAGTCTCTCAGACTGATACCCCAACTACAGAGTCTCTCAGTCTGATACCCCAACTACACAGACTCTCAGTCTGATACCCCCAACTACACAGTCTCGTTTCTGATACCCCAAGTACAGAGTCTCTCAGTCTGATACCCCAACTACAGATTCTCCCAGTCGGATACCCCAACTACACAGTCTCTCAGTCTGATACCCCAACTACAGAGTCTCTCAGTCTGATACCCCAACTACAGACTCTCCCAGTCTGATACCCCAACTACACAGTCTCCCAGTCTGATACCCCAACTACACACTCTCTCAGTCTGATACCCCAACTACACAGTCTCCCAGTCTGATACCTCAACTACAGTCAACCAGTCTGATACCCCAACTACAGAGTCTCCAAGTCTGATACCCCAACTACACACTCTCTCAGTCTGATACCCCAACTACACAGACTCTCAGTCTGATACCCCAACTACAGAGTCTCTCAGTCTGATACCCCAACTACAGAGTCTCCAAGTCTGATACCCCAACTACACAGTCTCCCAGTCTGATACCCCAACTACAGAGTCTCCCAGTCTGATACCCCAACTACAGAGTCTCCCAGTCTGATACTCCAACTAAACAGTAACCCAGTCTGATACCTCAACTACAGCATCTCCCAGTCTGATACCCCAACTAGAGAGTCTCCCAGTCTGATACCCCAACTACGGAGTCTCTCAATCTGATACCCCAGCTACACAGTCTCCCAGTCTGATTCCCCAACTACACAGTCTCCCAGTCTGATACCCCAACTACACAGTCTCACAGTCTGATACCCCAACTACAGAGTCTCTCAGTCTGATACACCAACTACAGAGTCTCTCAGTCTGATACCCCAACTACACAGTCTCTCAGTCTGATACCCCAACTACACAGTCTCTCAGTCTGATACCCGAACTACAGAGTCTCCCAGACTGATACCCCAACTACAGAGTCTCCCAGTCTGTTACCCCAACTACAGAGTCTCTCAGTCTGATACCCCAACTACAGAGTCTCTCAGTCTGATACACCAACTACACAGTCTCCCAGTCTGATACCCCAACTACAGTCTCTCAGTCTGATACCCCAACTACAGAGTCTCTCAGTCTGATAACCCAACTACAGAGTCTCTCCGTCTGATACCCCAACTACAGAGTCTCTCAGTCTGATACCCCAACTACACACTCTCTCAGTCTGATCCCCCAACTACACAGTCTCTCAGTCTGATACCCCAACTACAGATTCTCCCAGTCTGATAACCCAACTGCACAGTCTCTCAGTCTGATACCCCAACTACAGAGTCTCTCAGTCTGATACCCCAACTACAGACTCTCCCAGTCTGATACCCCAACTACACAGTCTCCCAGTCTGATACCCCAACTACACAGTCTCTCTGTCTGATACCCCAACTACAGAGTCTCCCAGTCTGATACCCCAACTACACACTCTCTCAGTCTGATACCCCAACTACACAGTCTCCCAGTCTGATACCTCAACTACAGTCAACCAGTCTGATACCCCAACTACAGAGTCTCCAAGTCTGATACCCCAACTTCACACTATCTCAGTCTGATACCCCAACTACACAGACTCTCAGTCTGATACCCCAACTACAGAGTCTCCAAGACTGATACCCCAACTACACAGTCTCCCAGTCTGATACCCCAACTACAGAGTCTCCCAGTCTGATACCCCAACTACACAGTCTCTCAGTCTGATACCCCAACTACAGAGTGTCCCAGTCTGATACCCCAACTACACAGCCTCTCAGTCTGATACCCCAACTACACAGTCTCTCAGTCTGATACCCCAACTACCGTGTCTCCCAGTCTGATACTCCAACTAAACAGTAACCCAGTCTGATACCTCAACTACAGAGTCTCCCAGTCTGATACCCCAACTACAGAGTCTATCAGTCTGATACCCCAACTACAGCATCTCCCAGTCTGATACCCAACTACACAGTCTCTCAGTCTGATACCCCAACTACAGAATCTCCCAGTCTGATACCCCAACTAGAGAGTCTCCCAGTCTGATACCCCAACTACATAGTCTCTCAATCTGATACCCCATCTACACAGTCTCCCAGTCTGATACCCCAACTACACAGTCTCCCAGTCTGATAACCCAAATACACAGTCTCCCAGTCTGATACCCAAATACACAGTCTCACAGTCTGATACCCCAACTACAGAGTCTCTCAGTCTGATACCCCAACTACACAGTCTCTCAGTCTGATACCCCAACTACAGAGTCTCCCAGTCTGATACCCCAACTACAGAGTCTCCCAGTCTGTTACCCCAACTACAGAGTCTCTCAGACTGATACCCCAACTACAGAGTCTCTCAGTCTGATACACCAACTACACAGTCTCCCAGTCTGATACCCCAACTACAGTCTCTCAGTCTGATACCCCAACTACAGAGTCTCTCAGTCTGATACCCCAACAACAGTCTCTCAGTCTGATCCCCCAACTACACAGTCTCGTTTCTGATACCCCAAGTACAGAGTCTCTCAGTCGGATACCCCAACTACAGAGTCTCCCAGTCTGATACCCCAACTACAGATTCTCCCAGTCTGATACCCCAACTGCACAGTCTCTCAGTCTGATACCCCAACTACAGAGTCTCTCAGTCTGATACCCCAACTACAGACTCTCCCAGTCTGATACCCCAACTACACAGTCTCCCAGTCTGATACCCCAACTACACAGTCTCTCTGTCTGATACCCCAACTACAGAGTCTCCTAATCTGATACCCCAACTACACACTCTCTCAGTCTGATACCCCAACTACACAGTCTCCCAGTCTGATACCTCAACTACAGTCAACCAGTCTGATACCCCAACTACAGAGTCTCCAAGTCTGATACCCCAACTACACACTCTCTCAGTCTGATACCCCAACTACACAGACTCTCAGTCTGATACCCCAACTACAGAGTCTCTCAGTCTGATACCCCAACTACAGAGTCTCCCAGTCTGATACCCCAACTACACAGTCTCCCAGTCTGATACCCCAACTACAGAGTCTCCCAGTCTGATACCCCAACTACACAGTCTCTCTGTCTGATACCCCAACTACAGAGTCTCCCAGTCTGATACCCCAACTACACACTCTCTCAGTCTGATACCCCAACTACACAGTCTCCCAGTCTGATACCTCAACTACAGTCAACCTGTCTGATACCCCAACTACAGAGTCTCCAAGTCTGATACCCCAACTACACACTCTCTCAGTCTGATACCCCAACTACACAGATTCTCAGTCTGATACCCCAACTACAGAGTCTCTCAGTCTGATACCCCAACTACAGAGTCTCCCAGTCTGATACCCCAACTACACAGTCTCCCAGTCTGATACCCCAACTACAGAGTCTCCAAGTCTGATACCCCAACTACACACTCTCTCAGTCTGATACCCCAACTACACTGACTCTCAGTCTGATACCCCCACTACAGAGTCTCTCAGTCTGATACCCCAACTACAGAGTCTCCAAGTCTGATACCCCAACTACACAGTCTCCCAGTCTGATACCCCAACTACAGAGTCTCCCAGTCTGATACCCCAACTACACAGCCTCTCAGTCTGATACCCCAACTACACAGTCTCCCAGTCTGATACCCCAACTACAGTGTCTCCCAGTCTGATACCCCAACTAAACAGTCTCCCAGTCTGATACCTCAACTACAGAGTCTCTCAGTCTGATACCCCAACTACACAGTCTCTCAGTCTGATACCCCAACTACACAGTCTCCCAGTCTGATACCTCAACTACAGAGTCTCCCAGTCTGATACCCCAACTACACAGTCTCCCAGTCTGATACCTCAACTACAGAGTCTCCCAGTCTGATACCCCAACTACAGAGTCTCCCAGTCTGATACCTCAACTACACAGTCTCCCAGTCTGATACCCCAACTACGCAGTCTCCCAGTCTGATACCCCCAACTACTCAGTCTCCCAGTCTAATTCCCCAACTACAGAGTCTCTCAGTCTGATACCCCAACTACAGAGTCTCCCAGTCTGATACCCCGACTACACAGTCTCTCAGTCTGATACCCCAACTACAGAGTCTCCCAGTCTGATACCCCAACTACACAGTCTCTCAGTCTGATGCCCCAACTACACAGTCACCCAGTCTGATAGCCCAACTACACAGTCTCTCAGTCTGATACCCCAACTACAGAGTCTCTCAGTCTGATACCTCAACTACAGAGTCTCCCAGTCTGATACCCCAACTACAGAGTCTCTCAGTCTGATACCCCAACTACACAGTCTCCAGTCTGATACCCCAACTACAGAGTCTCTCAGTCTCATACCCCAACTACACAGTCTCTCAGTCTGATACCCCAACTACAGAGTCTCTCAGCCTGATACCCCAACTACAGAGTCCCTCAGTCTGATACCCCAACTACACAGTCTCCCAGTCTAATACCCCAACTACACAGTCTCCCAGTCCAATTCCCCAACTACTCAGTCAGCCAGTCTGATACCCCAACTACACAGTCTCCCAGTCTAATACCCCAACTACACAGTCTCCCAGTCCAATTCCCCAACTACACAGTCTCCAGTCTGATACCCCAACTACAGAGTCTCTCAGTCTGATACCCCAACTACAGAGTCTCCCAGTCGGATACCCCAACTACACAGTCTCCCAGTCTGAAACCTCAACTACACAGTGTCTCAGTCTGATACCCCAACTACACAGTCTCCCAGTCTGATACCCCAACTACAGAGTCTCCCAGTCTGATACCCCAACTACACAGTGTCCCAGTCTGATACCCCAACTACGCAGTCTCCCAGTCTGATACCCCAACAACAGAGTCTCTCAGTCTGATACCCCAACTACAGAATCTCCCAGTCTGATACCCCGACTACACAGTCTCTCAGTCTGATACCCCAACTACACAGTCTCCCAGTCTGATACCCCCAACTACACAGTCTCCCAGTCTGATTCCCCAACTACAGAGTCTCTCAGTCTGATACCCCAACTACAGAGTCTCCCAGTCTGATACCCCAACTACACAGTCTCTCAGTCTGATACCCCAACTACAGAATCTCCCAGTCTGATACCCCAAATAGAGAGTCTCCCAGTCTGATAGCCCAACTACAGAGTCTTTCAGTCTGATACCCCAACTACAGTCTCCCAGCCTGATACCCCAACTACAGAGTCTCTCAGTCTGATACCCCAACTACAGAGTCTCCCAGTCTGATACCCGAACTACACAGTCTCGTTTCTGATACCCCAACTACAGAGTCTCCCAGTCTGATACCCGAACTACACAGTCTCCCAGTCTGATACCCCAACTACACAGTCTCGTTTCTGATACCCCAACTACAGAGTCTCCCAGTCTGATACCCGAACTACACAGTCTCCCAGTCTGATACCCCAACTACCGAGTCTCTTAGTCTGATACCTCAACTACAGAGTCTCCCAGTCTGATACCCCAACTACACAGTCTCTCAGTCTCATACCCCAACTACACAGTCTCCCAGTCTGATACCCCTACTACACAGTCTCTCAGTCGGATACCCCAACTACACAGTCTCCCAGTCTGATACCCCAACTATCGAGTCTCCGTCTGATACCCCAACTACACAGTCTCCCAGTCTGATACCCCAACTACAGAGTCTCCCAGTCTGATACCCCAACTACAGAGTCTCTCAGTCTGATACCCCAACTACACAGTCTCTCAGTCTGATACCCCAACTACACAGTCACCCAGTCTGATAGCCCAACTACACAGTCTCTCATTCTGATACCCCAACTACACAGTCTCTCAGTCTGATACCTCAACTACAGAGTCTCTCAGTCTGATACCCCAACTACACAGTCTCGTTTCTGATACCCCAACTACAGAGTCTCCCAGTCTGATACCCGAACTACACAGTCTCCCAGTCTGATACCCCAACTACCGAGTCTCTTAGTCTGATACCTCAACTACAGAGTCTCCCAGTCTGATACCCCAACTACACAGTCTCTCAGTCTGATACCCCAACTACACAGTCTCCCAGTCTGATACCCCTACTACACAGTCTCTCAGTCGGATACCCCAACTACACAGTCTCCCAGTCTGATACCCCAACTATCGAGTCTCCGTCTGATACCCCAACTACACAGTCTCCCAGTCTGATACCCCAACTACAGAGTCTCCCAGTCTGATACCCCAACTACAGAGTCTCTCAGTCTGATACCCCAACTACACAGTCTCTCAGTCTGATACCCCAACTACACAGTCACCCAGTCTGATAGCCCAACTACACAGTCTCTCATTCTGATACCCCAACTACACAGTCTCTCAGTCTGATACCTCAACTACAGAGTCTCTCAGTCTGATACCCCAACTACAGAGTCCCTCAGTCTGATACCCCAACTACACAGTCTCCAGTCTGATACCCCAACTACACAGTCTCCCAGTCTAATACCCCAACTACACAGTCTCCCAGTCCAATACCCCAACTACACAGTCTCCAGTCTGATACCCCAACTACAGAGTCTCTCAGTCTCATACCCCAACTACACAGTCTCTCAGTCTGATACCCCAACTACAGAGTCTCCCAGTCGGATACCCCAACTACACAGTCTCCCAGTCTAATACCCCAACTACACAGTCTCCCAGTCCAATTCCCCAACTACTCAGTCAGCCAGTCTGAAACCTCAACTACACAGTCTCTCAGTCTGATACCCCAACTACACAGTCTCCCAGTCTGATACCTCAACTACAGAGTCTCCCAGTCTGATACCCCAACTACAGAGTCTCCCAGTCTGATACCCCAACTACGCAGTCTCCCAGTCTGATACCCCAACTACTCAGTCTCCCAGTCTGATACCCCGACTACACAGTCTCTCAGTCTGATACCCCAACTACAGAGTCTCCCAGTCTGATACCCCGACTACACAGTCTCTCAGTCTGATACCCCAACTACAGAGTCTCCCAGTCTGATACCCCAACTACAGAGTCTCTCAGTCTGATGCCCCAACTACACAGTCACCCAGTCTGATACCTCAACTACAGAGTCTCCCAGTCTGATATCCCAACTACACAGTCTCTCAGTCTGATACCCCAACTACACAGTCTCTCAGTCTGATACCCCAACTACAGAGTCTCCCAGTCTGATACCCCAACTACAGAGTCTCTCAGCCTGATACCCCAACTACAGAGTCCCTCAGTCTGATACCCCAACTACACAGTCTCCCAGTCCAATTCCCCAACTACTCAGTCAGCCAGTCTGATACCCCAACTACAGAGTCTCTCAGTCTCATACCCCAACTACACAGTCTCTCAGTCTGATACCCCAACTACAGAGTCTCCCAGTCGGATACCCCAACTACACAGTCTCCCAGTCTGATACCCCAACTACACAGTCTCCCAGTCTGATACCCCAACTACGCAGTCTCCCAGTCTGATACCCCCAACTACACAGTCTCCCAGTCTGATACCCCAACTACAGAGTCTCTCAGTCTGATACCCCAACTACAGAATCTCCCAGTCTGATACCCCGACTACACAGTCTCTCAGTCTGATACCCCAACTACACAGTCTCCCAGTCTGATACCCCAACTACAGAATCTCCCAGTCTGATACCCCAAATAGAGAGTCTCCCAGTCTGATACCCCAACTACACAGTCTCCCAGTCTGATTCCCCAACTACAGAGTCTCTCAGTCTGATACCCCAACTAAAAGTCTCGTTTCTGATACCCCAACTACAGAGTCTCCCAGTCTGATACCCGAACTACACAGTCTCCCAGTCTGATACCCCAACTACGAGTCTCTCAGTCTGATACCTCAACTACAGAGTCTCCCAGTCTGATACCCCAACTACACAGTCTCTCAGTCTGATACCCCAACTACACAGTCTCCCAGTCTGATACCCCAACTACACAGTCTCTCAGTCTGATACCACAACTACAGAGTCTCCCAGTCTGATACCCCAACTACACAGTCTCCCAGTCTGTTACCCCAACTACAGAGTCTCTCAGTCTGATACCCCAACTACAGACTCTCAGTCTGATACCCCAACTACAGAGTCTCTCAGTCTGATAACCCAACTACAGAGTCTCTCCGTCTGATACCCCAACAACAGTCTCTCAGTCTGATCCCCCAACTACACAGTCTCGTTTCTGATACCCCAAGTACAGAGTCTCTCAGTCTGATACCCCAACTACACAGTCTCTCAGTCTGATACCCCAACTACAGAATCTCCCAGTCTGATACCCCGACTACACACTCTCTCAGTCTGATACCCCAACTACACAGTCTCCCAGTCTGATACCCCAACTACAGTCAACCAGTCTGATACCCCAACTACACAGTCTCCCAGTCTGATACCCCAACTACAGTCAACCAGTCTGATACCCCAACTATACAGTCTCCCAGTCTGATACCCCAACTACACAGACTCTCAGTCTGATACCCCAACTACAGAGTCTCTCAGACTGATACCCCAACTACAGAGTCTCCAGTCTGATACCCCAACTACACAGTCTCCCAGTCTGATACCCCAACTACAGAGTCTCCCAGTCTGATACCCCAACTACAGAGTCTCTCAATCTGATACCCCAGCTACACAGTCTCCCAGTCTGATACCCCAACTACACAGTCTCCCAGTCTGATACCCCAACTACACAGTCTGTCAGTCTGATACCCCAACTGTGCAGTCTCTCAGTCTGATACCCCAACTACAGTCTCCGAGTCTGATACCCCAACTACAGAGTCTCCCAGTCTGATACCCCAACCACAGAGTCTCTCAGTCTGATACCCCAACTACAGAGTCTCACAGTCTGATACCCCAACTACAGAGTCTCCCAGTCTGATACCCCAACTACAGAGTCTCCCAGTCTGATACCCCAACTACACAGTCTCCCAGTCTGATACCCCAACTACAGAGTCTCTCAGTCTGATACCCCAACTACTCAGTCTCCCAGTCTGATACCCCAACTACACAGTCTCCCAGTCTGATACCCCAACTACACAGTCTCTCAGTCTGATACCCCAACTACACAGTCTCCCAGTCTGATACCCCTACTACACAGTCTCTCAGTCTGATACCCCAACTACACAGTCTCCCAGTCTGATACCCCAACTACAGAGTCTCCGTCTGATACCCCAACTACAGTCTCCCAGCCTGATACCCCAACTATCCAGTCTCCCAGTCTGATACCCCAACTACAGAGTCTCTCAGTCTGATACCCCAACTACACAGTCTCCCAGTCTGATACCCCAACTACACAGTCTGTCAGTCTGATACCCCAACTGTGCAGTCTCTCAGTCTGATACCCCAACTACAGTCTCCGAGTCTGATACCCCAACAACAGAGTCTCCCAGTCTGATACCCCAACTCCACAGTCTCTCAGTCTGATACCCCAACTACAGAGTCTCCCAGTCTGATACCCCAACTACAGAGTCTCTCAGTCTGATACCCCAACTACTCAGTCTCCCAGTCTGATACCCCAACTACACAGTCTCCCAGTCTGATACCCCAACTACACAGTCTCTCAGTCTGATACCCCAACTACACAGTCTCCCAGTCTGATACCCCTACTACACAGTCTCTCAGTCTGATACCCCAACTACACAGTCTCCCAGTCTGATACCCCAACTACAGAGTCTCCGTCTGATACCCCAACTACACAGTCTCCCAGTCTGATACCCCAACTACAGAGTCTCTTAGTCTGATACCTCAACTACAGAGTCTCTCAGTCTAATACCCCAACTACACAGTCTCGCAGTCTGATACCCCAACTACACAGTCACCCAGTCTGATATCCCAACTACACAGTCTCTCACTCTGATACCCCAACTACACAGTCTCTCAGTCTGATACCCCAACTACAGAGTATCTCAGTCTGATACCCCAACTACAGAGTCTCCCAGTCTGATACCCCAACTACAGAGTCTCTCAGTCTGATACCCCAACTACAGTCTCCCAGCCTGATACCCCAACTATCCAGTCTCCCAGTCTGATACCCCAACTAGAGAGTCTCTCAGTCTGATACCCCAACTACACAGTCTCAGTCTGATACCCCAACTACAGAGTCTCTCAGTCTGATACCCCAACTACACAGTCTCGTTTCTGATACCCCAACTACACAGTCTCCCAGTCTGATACCCCAACTACCGAGTCTCTTAGTCTGATACCTCAACTACAGAGTCTCCCAGTCTGATACCCCAACTACACAGTCTCTCAGTCTCATACCCCAACTACACAGTCTCCCAGTCTGATACCCCAACTACACAGTCTCTCAGTCTGATACCCCAACTACACAGTCTCCCAGTCTGATACCCCAACTGTGCAGTCTCTCAGTCTGATACCCCAACTACACAGTCTCTCAGTCTGATACCCCAACTACAGAGTCTCCCAGTCTGATACCCCAACTACACAGTCTCCCAGTCTGATACCCCAACTACAGAGTCTCTCAGTCTGATACACCAACTACACAGTCTCCCAGTCTGATTCCCCAACTACAGAGTCTCTCAGTCTGATACCCCAACTACAGAATCTCCCAGTCTGATACCCCAAATAGAGAGTCTCCCAGTATGATACCCCAACTACAGTCTCCCAGCCTGATACCCCAACTACACAGTCTCCCAGTCTGATACCCCAACTACACAGTCTCCCAGTCTGATTCCCCAACTACAGAGTCTCTCAGTCTGATACCCCAACTACACAGTCTCGTTTCTGATACCCCAACTACAGAGTCTCCCAGTCTGATACCCGAACTACACAGTCTCCCAGTCTGATACCCCAACTACCGAGTCTCTTCGTCTGATACCTCAACTACAGAGTCTCCCAGTCTGATACCCCAACTACACAGTCTCTCAGTCTCATACCCCAACTACACAGTCTCCCAGTCTGATACCCCAACTACACAGTCTCTCAGTCTGATACCCCAACTACTCAGTCTCCCAGTCTGATACCCCAACTACACAGTCTCCCAGTCTGATACCCCAACTACACAGTCTCTCAGTCTGATACCCCAACTACACAGTCTCCCAGTCTGATACCCCTACTACACAGTCTCTCAGTCGGATACCCCAACTACACAGTCTCCCAGTCTGATACCCCAACTATCGAGTCTCCGTCTGATACCCCAACTACACAGTCTCCCAGTCTGATACCCCAACTACAGAGTCTCCCAGTCTGATACCCCAACTACAGAGTCTCTTAGTCTGATACCCCAACTACAGAGTCTCCCAGTCTGATACCCCAACTACACAGTCTCTCAGTCTGATACCCCAACTACAGAGTCTCTCAGTCTGATAGCCCAACTACACAGTCTCTCATTCTGATACCCCAACTACAGAGTCTCTCAGTCTGATACCTCAACTACAGAGTCTCCCAGTCTGATACCCCAACTACACAGTCTCTCAGTCTGATACCTCAACTACAGAGTCTCCCAGTCTGATACCCCAACTACACAGTCTCTCAGTCTGATACCCCAACTACAGAGTCCCTCAGTCTGATACCCCAACTACAGAGTCTCCAGTCTGATACCCCAACTACAGAGTCTCCCAGTCTGATACCCCAACTACACAGTCTCTCAGTCTGATACCCCAACTACAGAGTCCCTCAGTCTGATACCCCAACTACACAGTCTACCAGTCTGATACCCCAACTACACAGTCTCCCAGTCCAATACCCCAACTACACAGTCTCCAGTCTGATACCCCAACTACACAGTGTCTCAGTCTGATACCCCAACTACACAGTCTCCCAGTCTGATACCCCAACTACAGAGTCTCCCAGTCTGATACCCCAACTACACAGTCTCCCAGTCTGATACCCCAACTACGCAGTCTCCCAGTCTGATACCCCCAACTACTCAGTCTCTCAGTCTGATACCTCAACTACAGAGTCTCCCAGTCTGATACCCCAACTACACAGTCTCTCAGTCTGATACCCCAACTACACAGTCTCCCAGTCTGATACCCCAACTGTGCAGTCTCTCAGTCTGATACCCCAACTACACAGTCTCTCAGTCTGTTACCCCAACTACACAGTCTCTCAGTCTGTTACCCCAACTACAGAGTCTCTCAGTCTGATACCCCAACTACACAGTCTCTCAGTCTGATACCCCAACTACACAGTCTCCCAGTCTGATACCCCAACTACAGTCTCTCAGTCTGATACCCCAACTACAGAGTCTCTCAGTCTGATACCCAACTACAGAGTCTCTCAGTCTGATACCCCAACTACAGTCTCTCAGTCTGATCCCCCAACTACACAGTCTCCGTCTGATACCCCAACTACACAGTCTCTCAGTCTGATACCCCAACTACAGAAACTCCCAGTCTGATACCCCAACTACACAGTCTCCCAGTCTGATACCTCAACTACAGTCAACCAGTCTGATACCCCAACTACAGAGTCTCCAGTCTGATACCCCAACTACACACTCTCCCAGTCTGATACCCCAACTACACAGACTCTCAGTCTGATACCCCAACTACAGAGTCTCTCAGACTGATACCCCAACTACAGAGTCTCCCAGTCTGATACCCCAACTACACAGTCTGTCAGTCTGATACCCCAACTGTGCAGTCTCTCAGTCTGATACCCCAACTACAGTCTCCGAGTCTGATACCCCAACTACACAGTCTCTCAGTCTGATACCCCAGCTACACAGTCTCCCAGTCTGATACCCCAACTACACAGTCTCCCAGTCTGATACCCCAACTACACAGTCTCCCAGTCTGATACCCCAACTACACAGTCTGTCAGTCTGATACCCCAACTGTGCAGTCTCTCAGTCTGATACCCCAACTACACAGTCTCCCAGTCTGATACCCCAACTACACAGTCTCTCAGTCTGATACCCCAACTACTCAGTCTCCCAGTCTGATACCCCAACTACACAGTCTCCCAGTCTGATACCCCAACTACACAGTCTCTCAGTCTGATACCCCAACTACACAGTCTCCCAGTCTGATACCCCTACTACACAGTCTCTCAGTCGGATACCCCAACTACACAGTCTCCCAGTCTGATACCCCAACTATCGAGTCTCCGTCTGATACCCCAACTACACAGTCTCCCAGTCTGATACCCCAACTACAGAGTCTCCCAGTCTGATACCCCAACTACAGAGTCTCTTAGTCTGATACCCCAACTACAGAGTCTCCCAGTCTGATAACCCAACTACACAGTCTCTCAGTCTGATACCTCAACTACAGAGTCTCTCAGTCTGATAGCCCAACTACACAGTCTCTCATTCTGATACCCCAACTACAGAGTCTCTCAGTCTGATACCTCAACTACAGAGTCTCCCAGTCTGATACCCCAACTACACAGTCTCTCAGTCTGATACCTCAACTACAGAGTCTCCCAGTCTGATACCCCAACTACACAGTCTCTCAGTCTGATACCCCAACTACAGAGTCCCCCAGTCTGATACCCCAACTACACAGTCTCCAGTCTGATACCCCAACTACAGAGTCTCCCAGTCTGATACCCCAACTACACAGTCTCTCAGTCTGATACCCCAACTACAGAGTCCCTCAGTCTGATACCCCAACTACACAGTCTCCAGTCTGATACCCCAACTACACAGTCTCCCAGTCCAATACCCCAACTACACAGTCTCCAGTCTGATACCCCAACTACACAGTGTCTCAGTCTGATACCCCAACTACACAGTCTCCCAGTCTGATACCCCAACTACAGAGTCTCCCAGTCTGATACCCCAACTACACAGTCTCCCAGTCTGATACCCCAACTACGCAGTCTCCCAGTCTGATACCCCAACTACTCAGTCTCCCAGTCTGATTCCCCAACTACAGAGTCTCTCAGTCTGATACCCCGACTACACAGTCTCTCAGTCTGATACCCCAACTACAGAGTCTCCCAGTCTGATACCCCAACTACACAGTCTCTCAGTCTGATGCCCCAACTACACAGTCACCCAGTCTGATAGCCCAACTACACAGTCTCTCAGTCTGATACCCCAACTACACAGTCTCTCAGTCTGATACCCCAACTACAGAGTCTCTCAGCCTGATACCCCAACTACAGAGTCCCTCAGTCTGATACCCCAACTACACAGTCTCCCAGTCTAATACCCCAACTACACAGTCTCCCAGTCCAATTCCCCAACTACACAGTCTCCAGTCTGATACCCCAACTACAGAGTCTCTCAGTCTCATACCCCAACTACACAGTCTCTCAGTCTGATACCCCAACTACACAGTCTCCCAGTCTGAAACCTCAACTACACAGTGTCTCAGTCTGATACCCCAACTACACAGTCTCCCAGTCTGATACCCCAACTACAGAGTCTCCCAGTCTGATACCTCAACTACACAGTCTCCCAGTCTGATACCCCAACTACACAGTCTCCCAGTCTGATACCCCCAACTACACAGTCTCCCAGTCTGATTCCCCGACTACACAGTCTCTCAGTCTGATACCCCAACTACACAGTCTCCCAGTCTGATACCCCAACTACAGAATCTCCCAGTCTGATACCCAACTACAGAGTCTCCCAGTCTGATACCCCAACTACAGAGTCTTTCAGTCTGATACCCCAACTACAGTCTCCCAGCCTGATACCCCAACTATCCAGTCTCCCAGTCTGATTCCCCAACTACAGAGTCTCTCAGTCTGATACCCCAACTACACAGTCTCGTTTCTGATACCCCAACTACAGAGTCTCCCAGTCTGATACCCGAACTACACAGTCTCCCAGTCTGATACCCCAACTACAGAGTCTCTTAGTCTGATACCTCAACTACAGAGTCTCCCAGTCTGATACCCCAACTACACAGTCTCTCAGTCTGATACCCCAACTACACAGTCTCCCAGTCTGATACCCCAACTGTGCAGTCTCTCAGTCTGATACCCCAACTACACAGTCTCTCAGTCTGTTACCCCAACTACAGAGTCTCTCAGTCTGATACCCCAACTACACAGTCTCTCAGTCTGTTACCCCAACTACAGAGTCTCTCAGTCTGATACCCCAACTACACAGTCTCTCAGTCTGATACCCCAACTACACAGTCTCCCAGTCTGATACCCCAACTACAGTCTCTCAGTCTGATACCCCAACTACAGAGTCTCTCAGTCTGATAACCCAACTACAGAGTCTCTCCGTCTGATACCCCAACACACAGTCTCTCAGTCTGATACCCCAACTACAGAATCTCCCAGTCTGATACCCCAACTACACAGTCTCCCAATCTGATACCTCAACTACAGTCAACCAGTCTGATACCCCAACTACAGAGTCTCCAAGTCTGATACCCCAACTACACACTCTCTCAGTCTGATACCCCAACTACACAGACTCTCAGTCTGATACCCCAACTACAGAGTCTCTCAGACTGATACCCCAACTACAGAGTCTCCAAGTCTGATACCCCAACTACACAGTCTCCCAGTCTGATACCCCAACTACAGTGTCTCTCAATCTGATACCCCAGCTACACAGTCTCCCAGTCTGATACCCCAACTACACAGTCTCCCAGTCTGATACCCCAACTACACAGTCTGTCAGTCTGATACCCCAACTGTGCAGTCTCTCAGTCTGATACCCCAACTACAGTCTCCCAGTCTGATACCCCAACTACAGAGTCTCCCAGTCTGATACCCCAACCACAGAGTCTCTCAGTCTGATACCCCAACTACAGAGTCTCCAGTCTGATACCCCAACTACAGAGTCTCCCAGTCTGATACCCCAACTACACAGTCTCTCAGTCTGATACCCCAACTACACAGTCTCCCAGTCTGATACCCCAACTACACAGTCTCTCAGTCTGATACCCCAACTGTGCAGTCTCTCAGTCTGATACCCCAACTACAGTCTCCGAGTCTGATACCCCAACTACACAGTCTCCCAGTCTGATACCTCAACTACAGAGTCTCCCAGTCTGATACCCCAACTACACAGTCTCTCAGTCTGATACCCCAACTACACAGTCTCCCAGTCTGATACCCCAACTACACAGTCTGTCAGTCTGATACCCCAACTGTGCAGTCTCTCAGTCTGATACCCCAACTACAGTCTCCCAGTCTGATACCCAACTACAGAGTCTCTCAGTCTGATACCCCAACTACACAGTCTCTCAGTCTGATACCCCAACTACACAGTCTCCCAGTCTGATACCCCAACTACAGTCTCTCAGTCTGATACCCCAACTACAGAGTCTCTCAGTCTGATACCCCAACTACAGAGTCTCTCCGTCTGATACCCCAACTACAGTCTCTCAGTCTGATACCCCAACTACACAGTCTCGTTTCTGATACCCCAACTACACAGTCTCTCAGTCTGATACCCCAACTACAGAGTCTCCCAGTCTGATACCCAACTACACAGTCTCCCAGTCTGATACCCCAACTACAGTCAACCAGTCTGATACCCCAACTACAGAGTCTCCAGTCTGATACCCCAACTACACACTCTCTCAGTCTGATACCCCAACTACACAGACTCTCAGTCTGATACCCCAACTACAGAGTCTCTCAGACTGATACCCCAACTACAGAGTCTCCCAGTCTGATACCCCAACTACACAGTCTGTCAGTCTGATACCCCAACTGTGCAGTCTCTCAGTCTGATACCCCAACTACAGTCTCCCAGTCTGATACCCCAACTACACAGTCTCTCAGTCTGATACCCCAACTACTCAGTCTCCCAGTCTGATACCCCAACTACACAGTCTCCCAGTCTGATACCCCAACTACACAGTCTCCCAGTCTGATACCCCAACTACACAGTCTGTCAGTCTGATACCCCAACTGTGCAGTCTCTCAGTCTGATACCCCAACTACACAGTCTCCCAGTCTGATACCCCAACTACACAGTCTCTCAGTCTGATACCCCAACTACTCAGTCTCCCAGTCTGATACCCCAACTACACAGTCTCCCAGTCTGATACCCCAACTACACAGTCTCTCAGTCTGATACCCCAACTACACAGTCTCCCAGTCTGATACCCCTACTACACAGTCTCTCAGTCGGATACCCCAACTACACAGTCTCCCAGTCTGATACCCCAACTATCGAGTCTCCGTCTGATACCCCAACTACACAGTCTCCCAGTCTGATACCCCAACTACAGAGTCTCCCAGTCTGATACCCCAACTACAGAGTCTCTTAGTCTGATACCCCAACTACAGAGTCTCCCAGTCTGATAACCCAACTACACAGTCTCTCAGTCTGATACCTCAACTACAGAGTCTCTCAGTCTGATAGCCCAACTACACAGTCTCTCATTCTGATACCCCAACTACAGAGTCTCTCAGTCTGATACCTCAACTACAGAGTCTCCCAGTCTGATACCCCAACTACACAGTCTCTCAGTCTGATACCCCAACTACAGAGTCTCCCAGTCTGATACCCCAACTACACAGTCTCTCAGTCTGATACCCCAACTACAGAGTCCCCAGTCTGATACCCCAACTACACAGTCTCCAGTCTGATACCCCAACTACAGAGTCTCCCAGTCTGATACCCCAACTACACAGTCTCTCAGTCTGATACCCCAACTACAGAGTCTCCCAGTCTGATACCCCAACTACACAGTCTCCAGTCTGATACCCCAACTACACAGTCTCCCAGTCCAATTCCCCAACTACTCAGTCAGCCAGTCTGAAACCTCAACTACACAGTGTCTCAGTCTGATACCCCAACTACACAGTCTCCCAGTCTGATACCCCAACTACAGAGTCTCCCAGTCTGATACCTCAACTACACAGTCTCCCAGTCTGATACCCCAACTACGCAGTCTCCCAGTCTGATACCCCCAACTACTCAGTCTCCCAGTCTGATTCCCCAACTACAGAGTCTCTCAGTCTGATACCCCGACTACACAGTCTCTCAGTCTGATACCCCAACTACAGAGTCTCCCAGTCTGATACCCCAACTACACAGTCTCTCAGTCTGATGCCCCAACTACACAGTCACCCAGTCTGATAGCCCAACTACACAGTCTCTCAGTCTGATACCCCAACTACACAGTCTCTCAGTCTGATACCCCAACTACAGAGTCTCTCAGCCTGATACCCCAACTACAGAGTCCCTCAGTCTGATACCCCAACTACACAGTCTCCCAGTCTAATACCCCAACTACACAGTCTCCCAGTCCAATTCCCCAACTACACAGTCAGCCAGTCTGATACCCCAACTACAGAGTCTCTCAGTCTCATACCCCAACTACACAGTCTCTCAGTCTGATACCCCAACTACACAGTCTCCCAGTCTGAAACCTCAACTACACAGTGTCTCAGTCTGATACCCCAACTACACAGTCTCCCAGTCTGATACCCCAACTACAGAGTCTCCCAGTCTGATACCTCAACTACACAGTCTCCCAGTCTGATACCCCAACTACACAGTCTCCCAGTCTGATACCCCCAACTACACAGTCTCCCAGTCTGATTCCCCGACTACACAGTCTCTCAGTCTGATACCCCAACTACACAGTCTCCCAGTCTGATACCCCAACTACAGAATCTCCCAGTCTGATACCCCAAATAGAGAGTCTCCCAGTCTGATACCCCAACTACAGAGTCTTTCAGTCTGATACCCCAACTACAGTCTCCCAGCCTGATACCCCAACTATCCAGTCTCCCAGTCTGATTCCCCAACTACAGAGTCTCTCAGTCTGATACCCCAACTACACAGTCTCAGTCTGATACCCCAACTACAGAGTCTCCCAGTCTGATACCCGAACTACACAGTCTCCCAGTCTGATACCCCAACTACCGAGTCTCTCAGTCTGATACCTCAACTACAGAGTCTCCCAGTCTGATACCCCAACTACACAGTCTCTCAGTCTGATACCCCAACTACACAGTCTCCCAGTCTGATACCCCAACTGTGCAGTCTCTCAGTCTGATACCCCAACTACACAGTCTCTCAGTCTGTTACCCCAACTACAGAGTCTCTCAGTCTGATACCCCAACTACACAGTCTCTCAGTCTGTTACCCCAACTACAGAGTCTCTCAGTCTGATACCCCAACTACACAGTCTCTCAGTCTGATACCCCAACTACACAGTCTCCCAGTCTGATACCCCAACTACAGTCTCTCAGTCTGATACCCCAACTACAGAGTCTCTCAGTCTGATACCCCAACTACAGAGTCTCTCAGTCTGATACCCCAACAACAGTCTCTCAGTCTGATCCCCCAACTACACAGTCTCGTTTCTGATACCCCAACTACACAGTCTCTCAGTCTGATACCCCAACTACACAATCTCCCAGTCTGATACCCCAACTACACAGTCTCCCAATCTGATACCTCAACTACAGTCTCCCAGTCTGATACCCCAACTACAGAGTCTCCAGTCTGATACCCCAACTACACACTCTCTCAGTCTGATACCCCAACTACACAGACTCTCAGTCTGATACCCCAACTACAGAGTCTCTCAGACTGATACCCCAACTACAGAGTCTCCAAGTCTGATACCCCAACTACACAGTCTCCCAGTCTGATACCCCAACTACAGTGTCTCTCAATCTGATACCCCAGCTACACAGTCTCCCAGTCTGATACCCCAACTACACAGTCTCCCAGTCTGATACCCCAACTACACAGTCTGTCAGTCTGATACCCCAACTGTGCAGTCTCTCAGTCTGATACCCCAACTACAGTCTCCCAGTCTGATACCCCAACTACAGAGTCTCCCAGTCTGATACCCCAACCACAGAGTCTCTCAGTCTGATACTCCAACCACAGAGTCTCCCAGTCTGATATCCCAACTACAGAGTCTCCCAGTCTGATACCCCAACTACAGAGTCTCCCAGTCTGATACCCCAACTACACAGTCTCCCAGTCTGATACCCCAACTACAGAGTCTCTCAGTCTGATACCCCAACTACTCAGTCTCCCAGTCTGATACCCCAACTACACAGTCTCTCAGTCTGATACCCCAACTACACAGTCTCCCAGTCTGATACCCCTACTACACAGTCTCTCAGTCTGATACCCCAACTACACAGTCTCCCAGTCTGATACCCCAACTACAATCTCCCAGTCTGATACCCCAACTATCCAGTCTCCCAGTCTGATACCCCAACTACAGAGTCTCTCAGTCTGATACCCCAGCTACACAGTCTCCCAGTCTGATACCCCAACTACACAGTCTGTCAGTCTGATACCCCAACTGTGCAGTCTCTCAGTCTGATACCCCAACTACAGTCTCCGAGTCTGATACCCCAACAACAGAGTCTCCCAGTCTGATACCCCAACTCCACAGTCTCTCAGTCTGATACCCCAACTACAGAGTCTCCCAGTCTGATACCCCAACTACAGAGTCTCTCAGTCTGATACCCCAACTACAGAGTCTCTCAGTCTGGTACCCCAACTACTCAGTCTCCCAGTCTGATACCCCAACTACACAGTCTCTCAGTCTGATACCCCAACTACACAGTCTCCCAGTCTGATACCCCTACTACACAGTCTCTCAGTCTGATACCCCAACTACACAGTCTCCCAGTCTGATACCCCAACTACAGAGTCTCCGTCTGATACCCCAACTACACAGTCTCCCAGTCTGATACCCCAACTACAGAGTCTCTCAGTCTGATACCCCAACTACAGAGTCTCTCAGTCTGATACCCCAACTACACAGTCTCGCAGTCTGATACCCCAACTACACAGTCTCCCAGTCTGATACCCCTACTACACAGTCTCTCAGTCGGATACCCCAACTACACAGTCTCCCAGTCTGATACCCCAACTATCGAGTCTCCGTCTGATACCCCAACTACACAGTCTCCCAGTCTGATACCCCAACTACAGAGTCTCCCAGTCTGATACCCCAACTACAGAGTCTCTTAGTCTGATACCCCAACTACAGAGTCTCCCAGTCTGATACCCCAACTACACAGTCTCTCAGTCTGATACCTCAACTACAGAGTCTCTCAGTCTGATACCCCAACTACAGAGTCTCTCAGTCTGATACCTCAACTACAGAGTCTCCCAGTCTGATACCCCAACTACACAGTCTCTCAGTCTGATACCTCAACTACAGAGTCTCCCAGTCTGATACCCCAACTACACAGTCTCTCAGTCTGATACCCCAACTACAGAGTCCCTCAGTCTGATACCCCAACTACACAGTCTACCAGTCTGATACCTCAACTACAGAGTCTCCCAGTCTGATACCCCAACTACACAGTCTCTCAGTCTGATACCCCAACTACAGAGTCTCTCAGTCTGATACCCCAACTACACAGTCTACCAGTCTGATACCCCAACTACACAGTCTCCCAGTCCAATTCCCCAACTACTCAGTCAGCCAGTCTGAAACCTCAACTACACAGTGTCTCAGTCTGATACCCCAACTACACAGTCTCCCAGTCTGATACCCCAACTACAGAGTCTCCCAGTCTGATACCCCAACTACACAGTCTCCAGTCTGATACCCCAACTACACAGTCTCCAGTCTGATACCCCAACTACTCAGTCTCCCAGTCTGATTCCCCAACTACAGAGTCTCTCAGTCTGATACCCCGACTACACAGTCTCTCAGTCTGATACCCCAACTACACAGTCACCCAGTCTGATAGCCCAACTACACAGTCTCTCAGTCTGATACCCCAACTACACAGTCTCTCAGTCTGATACCCTAACTACAGAGTCTCTCAGCCTGATACCCCAACTACAGAGTCCCTCAGTCTGATACCCCAACTACACAGTCTCCCAGTCTGATACCCCAACTACACAGTCTCCCAGTCTGATACCCCAACTACTCAGTCAGCCAGTCTGATACCCCAACTACAGAGTCTCTCAGTCTCATACCCCAACTACACAGTCTCTCAGTCTGATACCCCAACTACACAGTCTCCCAGTCTGAAACCTCAACTACACAGTGTCTCAGTCTGATACCCCAACTACACAGTCTCCCAGTCTGATACCCCAACTACAGAGTCTCCCAGTCTGATTCCCCGACTACACAGTCTCTCAGTCTGATACCCCAACTACACAGTCTCCCAGTCTGATACCCCAACTACAGAGTCTCCCAGTCTGATACCCCAAATAGAGAGTCTCCCAGTCTGATACCCAACTACAGAGTCTCTCAGTCTGATACCCCAACTACAGTCTCGTTTCTGATACCCCAACTATCCAGTCTCCCAGTCTGATCCCCAACTACAGAGTCTCTCAGTCTGATACCCCAACTACACAGTCTCAGTCTGATACCCCAACTACAGAGTCTCCCAGTCTGATACCCCAACTACACAGTCTCTCCAGTCTGATACCCCAACTACCGAGTCTCTTAGTCTGATACCTCAACTACAGAGTCTCCCAGTCTGATACCCCAACTACACAGTCTCTCAGTCTGATACCCCAACTACACAGTCTCCCAGTCTGATACCCCAACTGTGCAGTCTCTCAGTCTGATATCCCAACTACACAGTCTCTCAGTCTGTTACCCCAACTACAGAGTCTCTCAGTCTGATACCCCAACTACACAGTCTCTCAGTCTGTTACCCCAACTACAGAGTCTCTCAGTCTGATACCCCCAACTACACAGTCTCTCAGTCTGATACCCCAACTACACAGTCTCCCAGTCTGATACCCCAACTACAGTCTCTCAGTCTGATACCCCAACTACACAGTCTCTCAGTCTGATAACCCAACTACAGAGTCTCCCAGTCTGATACCTCAACTACACAGTCTCCCAGTCTGATACCCCAACTACAGAGTCTCCCAGTCTGATACCCCAACTACACAGTCTCCCAGTCTGATACCCCAACTACACAGTCTCTCCAGTCTGATACCCCAACTACACAGTCTCCAGTCTGATACCCCAACTACAGAGTCTCTCAGTCTGATACCCCGACTACACAGTCTCTCAGTCTGATACCCCAACTACAGAGTCTCCCAGTCTGATACCCCAACTACACAGTCTCTCAGTCTGATGCCCCAACTACACAGTCACCCAGTCTGATAGCCCAACTACACAGTCTCTCAGTCTGATACCCCAACTACACAGTCTCCCAGTCTGATACCCCAACTACAGAGTCTCTCAGCCTGATACCCCAACTACAGAGTCCCTCAGTCTGATACCCCAACTACACAGTCTCCCAGTCTAATACCCCAACTACACAGTCTCCAGTCTGATACCCCAACTACTCAGTCTCTCAGTCTGATACCCCAACTACAGAGTCTCTCAGTCTCATACCCCAACTACACAGTCTCTCCAGTCTGATACCCCAACTACACAGTCTCCAGTCTGATACCCCAACTACACAGTGTCTCAGTCTGATACCCCAACTACACAGTCTCCCAGTCTGATACCCCAACTACAGAGTCTCCAGTCTGATACCCCAACTACACAGTCTCCCAGTCTGATACCCCAACTACACAGTCTCCCAGTCTGATACCCCCAACTACACAGTCTCCCAGTCTGATTCCCCGACTACACAGTCTCTCAGTCTGATACCCCAACTACACAGTCTCCCAGTCTGATACCCCAACTACAGAATCTCCCAGTCTGATACCCCAAATAGAGAGTCTCCCAGTCTGATACCCCAACTACAGAGTCTTTCAGTCTGATACCCCAACTACAGTCTCCCAGCCTGATACCCCAACTATCCAGTCTCCCAGTCTGATTCCCCAACTACAGAGTCTCTCAGTCTGATACCCCAACTACACAGTCTCGTTTCTGATACCCCAACTACAGAGTCTCCCAGTCTGATACCCGAACTACACAGTCTCCCAGTCTGATACCCCAACTACCGAGTCTCTTAGTCTGATACCTCAACTACAGAGTCTCCCAGTCTGATACCCAAACTACACAGTCTCTCAGTCTGATACTCCAACTACACAGTCTCCCAGTCTGATACCCCAACTGTGCAGTCTCTCAGTCTGATACCCCAACTACACAGTCTCTCAGTCTGTTACCCCAACTACAGAGTCTCTCAGTCTGATACCCCAACTACACAGTCTCTCAGTCTGTTACCCCAACTACAGAGTCTCTCAGTCTGATACCCCAACTACACAGTCTCTCAGTCTGATACCCCAACTACACAGTCTCCCAGTCTGATACCCCAACTACAGTCTCTCAGTCTGATACCCCAACTTCAGAGTCTCTCAGTCTGATACCCCAACTACAGAGTCTCTCCGTCTGATACCCCAACTACAGTCTCTCAGTCTGATCCCCCAACTACACAGTCTCGTTTCTGATACCCCAACTACACAGTCTCTCAGTCTGATACCCCAACTACAGAATCTCCCAGTCTGATACCCCAACTACACAGTCTCCCAGTCTGATACCCCAACTACAGTCAACCAGTCTGATACCCCAACTACAGAGTCTCCAGTCTGATACCCCAACTACACACTCTCTCAGTCTGATACCCCAACTACACAGACTCTCAGTCTGATACCCCAACTACAGAGTCTCTCAGACTGATACCCCAACTACAGAGTCTCCAGTCTGATACCCCAACTACACAGTCTCCCAGTCTGATACCCCAACTACAGTGTCTCTCAATCTGATACCCCAGCTACACAGTCTCCCAGTCTGATACCCCAACTACACAGTCTCCCAGTCTGATACCCCAACTACACAGTCTGTCAGTCTGATACCCCAACTGTGCAGTCTCTCAGTCTGATACCCCAACTACAGTCTCCGAGTCTGATACCCCAACTACAGAGTCTCCCAGTCTGATACCCCAACCACAGAGTCTCTCAGTCTGATACTCCAACCACAGAGTCTCACAGTCTGATACCCCAACTACAGAGTCTCCCAGTCTGATACCCCAACTACAGAGTCTCCCAGTCTGATACCCCAACTACACAGTCTCCCAGTCTGATACCCCAACTACAGAGTCTCTCAGTCTGATACCCCAACTACACAGTCTCTCCAGTCTGATACCCCAACTACACAGTCTCCAGTCTGATACCCCAACTACACAGTCTCCAGTCTGATACCCCAACTACACAGTCTCCAGTCTGATACCCCAACTACACAGTCTCTCAGTCTGATACCCCAACTACACAGTCTCCCAGTCTGATACCCCAACTACAGAGTCTCCGTCTGATACCCCAACTACAGTCTCCCAGCCTGATACCCCAACTACAGTCTCCCAGTCTGATACCCAACTACAGAGTCTCCCAGTCTGATACCCCAGCTACACAGTCTCCCAGTCTGATACCCCAACTACACAGTCTGTCAGTCTGATACCCCAACTGTGCAGTCTCTCAGTCTGATACCCCAACTACAGTCTCCCAGTCTGATACCCCAACAACAGAGTCTCCCAGTCTGATACCCCAACTCCACAGTCTCTCAGTCTGATACCCCAACTACAGAGTCTCCCAGTCTGATACCCCAACTACAGAGTCTCTCAGTCTGATACCCCAACTACAGAGTCTCTCAGTCTGGTACCCCAACTACTCAGTCTCCCAGTCTGATACCCCAACTACACAGTCTCTCAGTCTGATACCCCAACTACACAGTCTCCCAGTCTGATACCCCTACTACACAGTCTCTCAGTCTGATACCCCAACTACACAGTCTCCCAGTCTGATACCCCAACTACAGAGTCTCCGTCTGATACCCCAACTACACAGTCTCCCAGTCTGATACCCCAACTACAGAGTCTCTTAGTCTGATACCTCAACTACAGAGTCTCTCAGTCTGATACCCCAACTACACAGTCTCGCAGTCTGATACCCCAACTACACAGTCTCCCAGTCTGATACCCCTACTACACAGTCTCTCAGTCTGATACCCCAACTACACAGTCTCCCAGTCTGATACCCCAACTATCGAGTCTCCGTCTGATACCCCAACTACACAGTCTCCCAGTCTGATACCCCAACTACAGAGTCTCCCAGTCTGATACCCCAACTACAGAGTCTCTTAGTCTGATACCCCAACTACAGAGTCTCCCAGTCTGATACCCCAACTACACAGTCTCTCAGTCTGATACCTCAACTACACAGTCTCTCAGTCTGATACCCAACTACACAGTCTCTCATTCTGATACCCCAACTACAGAGTCTCTCAGTCTGATACCTCAACTACAGAGTCTCCCAGTCTGATACCCCAACTACACAGTCTCTCAGTCTGATACCTCAACTACAGAGTCTCCCAGTCTGATACCCCAACTACACAGTCTCTCAGTCTGATACCCCAACTACAGAGTCTCCAGTCTGATACCCCAACTACACAGTCTACCAGTCTGATACCTCAACTACAGAGTCTCCCAGTCTGATACCCCAACTACACAGTCTCTAAGTCTGATACCCCAACTACAGAGTCCCTCAGTCTGATACCCCAACTACACAGTCTCCCAGTCCAATTCCCCAACTACTCAGTCAGCCAGTCTGAAACCTCAACTACACAGTGTCTCAGTCTGATACCCCAACTACACAGTCTCCAGTCTGATACCCCAACTACAGAGTCTCCCAGTCTGATACCTCAACTACACAGTCTCCCAGTCTGATACCCCAACTACACAGTCTCCCAGTCTGATACCCCCAACTACTCAGTCTCCCAGTCTGATTCCCCAACTACAGAGTCTCTCAGTCTGATACCCCGACTACACAGTCTCTCAGTCTGATACCCCAACTACAGAGTCTCCCAGTCTGATACCCCAACTACACAGTCTCTCAGTCTGATACCCCAACTACACAGTCACCCAGTCTGATAGCCCAACTACAGTCTCTCAGTCTGATACCCCAACTACACAGTCTCTCAGTCTGATACCCCAACTACAGAGTCTCCAGTCTGATACCCCAACTACACAGTCTCCCAGTCTGATACCCCAACTACAGTCAACCAGTCTGATACCCCAACTACAGAGTCTCCCAGTCTGATACCCCAACTACACAGTCTCTCAGTCTGATACCCCAACTACAGAGTCTCTCAGACTGATACCCCAACTACAGAGTCTCCAGTCTGATACCCCAACTACACAGTCTCCCAGTCTGATACCCCAACTACAGTGTCTCTCAATCTGATACCCCAGCTACACAGTCTCCCAGTCTGATACCCCAACTACACAGTCTCCCAGTCTGATACCCAACTACACAGTCTCTCAGTCTGATACCCCAACTGTGCAGTCTCTCAGTCTGATACCCCAACTACAGTCTCCGAGTCTGATACCCCAACTACAGAGTCTCCCAGTCTGATACCCCAACCACAGAGTCTCTCAGTCTGATACCCCAACCACAGAGTCTCCCAGTCTGATACCCCAACTACAGAGTCTCCCAGTCTGATACCCCAACTACACAGTCTCCCAGTCTGATACCCCAACTACAGAGTCTCTCAGTCTGATACCCCAACTACACAGTCTCCAGTCTGATACCCCAACTACACAGTCTCTCAGTCTGATACCCCAACTACACAGTCTCCCAGTCTGATACCCCTACTACACAGTCTCTCAGTCTGATACCCCAACTACACAGTCTCCCAGTCTGATACCCCAACTACAGAGTCTCCGTCTGATACCCCAACTACAGTCTCCCAGCCTGATACCCCAACTATCCAGTCTCCCAGTCTGATACCCCAACTACAGAGTCTCTCAGTCTGATACCCCAACTACACAGTCTCCCAGTCTGATACCCCAACTACACAGTCTGTCAGTCTGATACCCCAACTGTGCAGTCTCTCAGTCTGATACCCCAACTACAGTCTCCGAGTCTGATACCCCAACAACAGAGTCTCCCAGTCTGATACCCCAACTCCACAGTCTCTCAGTCTGATACCCCAACTACAGAGTCTCCCAGTCTGATACCCCAACTACAGAGTCTCTCAGTCTGATACCCCAACTACAGAGTCTCTCAGTCTGATACCCCAACTACTCAGTCTCCCAGTCTGATACCCCAACTACACAGTCTCTCAGTCTGATACCCCAACTACACAGTCTCCCAGTCTGATACCCCTACTACACAGTCTCTCAGTCTGATACCCCAACTACACAGTCTCCCAGTCTGATACCCCAACTACAGAGTCTCCGTCTGATACCCCAACTACACAGTCTCCCAGTCTGATACCCAACTACAGAGTCTCTCAGTCTGATACCTCAACTACAGAGTCTCTCAGTCTGATACCCCAACTACACAGTCTCGCAGTCTGATACCCCAACTACACAGTCACCCAGTCTGATAGCCCAACTACACAGTCTCTCAGTCTGATACCCCACTACAGAGTCTCCCAGTCTGATATCCCAACTACACAGTCTCTCAGTCTGATACCCCAACTACAGAGTCTCTCAGTCTGACACCCCAACTACAGAGTCCCTCAGTCTGATACCCCAACTACACAGTCTCCCAGTCTGATACCCCCAACTACAGAGTCTCCCAGTCTGATACCCCAACTACAGAGTCTTTCAGTCTGATACCCCAACTACAGTCTCCCAGCCTGATACCCCAACTATCCAGTCTCCCAGTCTGATTCCCCAACTGGAGAGTCTCTCAGTCTGATACCCCAACTACACAGTCTCTTTTCTGATACCCCAACTACAGAGTCTCCCAGTCTGATACCCCAACTACCGAGTCTCTTAGTCTGATACCTCAACTACAGAGTCTCCCAGTCTGATACCCCAACTACACAGTCTCTCAGTCTCATACCCCAACTACACAGTCTCCCAGTCTGATACCCCAACTACACAGTCTCTCAGTCTGATACCCCAACTACACAGTCTCTCAGTCTGATACCCCAACTACGCAGTCTCTCAGTCTGATACCCCAACTACAGAGTCTCCAGTCTGATACCCCAACTACACAGTCTCCAGTCTGATACCCCAACTACAGAGTCTCTCAGTCTGATACACCAACTACACAGTCTCCCAGTCTGATACCCCAACTACAGAGTCTCAGTCTGATACCCCAACTACAGAGTCTCCCAGTCTGATACCCCAACTACACAGTCTCTCAGTCTGATACCCAACTACAGAGTCTCTCCGTCTGATACCCCAACTACACAGTCTCCCAGTCTGATACCCCAACTACACAGTCTCTCAGTCTGATACCCCAACTACACAGTCTCTCAGTCTGATACCCCAACTACACAGTCTCTCAGTCTGATACCTCAACTACAGAGTCTCCCAGTCTGATATCCCAACTACACAGTCTCTCAGTCTGATACCCCAACTACACAGTCTCTCAGTCTGATACCCCAACTACAGAGTCTCTCAGTCTGACACCCCAACTACAGAGTCCCTCAGTCTGATACCCCAACTACACAGTCTACCAGTCTGATACCCCAACTACAGAGTCTCTCAGTCTCATACCCCAACTACACAGTCTCTCAGTCTGATACCACAACTACAGAGTCTCCCAGTCTGATACCCCAACTACACAGCCTCCCAGTCTGATACCCCAACTACACAGTCTCCCAGTCCAATTCCCCAACTACACAGTCACACAGTCTGATACCCCAACTACACAGTCTCTCAGTCTGATACCCCAACCAGACAGTCACCCAGTCTGATACCCCAACTACACAGTCTCCCAATCTGATGTCCCAACTACAGAGTCTCCCAGTCTGATACCCCAACTACAGAGTCTCCCAGTCTGATACCCCAACTACACAGTCTCCAGTCTGATACCCCAACTACAGAGTCTCCCAGTCTGATACCCCAACTACACAGTCTCTCAGTCTCATACCCCAACTACACAGTCTCCCAGTCTGATACTCCAACTAAAGAGTCTCCGTCTGATACCCCAACTACACAGTCTCCCAGTCTGATACACCAATTACACAGTCTCCCAGTCTGATACCCCAACTACACAGTCTCCCAGTCTGATACCCCAACTACACAGTCTCTCAGTCTGGTGCCCCAATTACACAGTCTCAGTCTGATACCCCAACTACCGTGTCTCCCAGTCTGATACCCCAACTAAACAGTCTCCCAGTCTGATACCTCAACTACAGAGTCTCCCAGTCTGATACCCCAACTAGAGAGTCTCTCAGTCTGATACCCCAACTACAGCATCTCCCAGTCTGATACCTCAACTACACAGTCTCTCAGTCTGATACCCCAACTACAGAGTCTCCCAGTCTGATACCCCAACTAGAGAGTCTCTCAGTCTGATACCCCAACTACAGCATCTCCCAGTCTGATACCCCAACTACACAGTCTCTCAGTCTGATACCCCAAATACACAGTCTCCCAGTCTAATACCCCAACTAGAGAGTCTCCCAGTCTGATACCCCAACTATCCAGTCTCCGAGTCTGATACCCCAACTACAGAGTCTCCCAGTCTGATACCCAACTACACAGTCTCTCCAGTCTGATACCCCAACTACAGAGTCTCCCAGTCTGATACCCAACTACACAGTCTCCCAGTCTGATACCCCAACTACACAGTCTCTCAGTCTGATCCCCCAACTACAGAGTCTCCAGTCTGATACCCCAACTACAGAGTCTCGTTTCTGATACCCCAACTACAGAGTCTCCCAGTCTGATACCCCAACTACTCAGTCTCCCAGTCTGATACCCCAACTACACAGTCTCTCAGTCTGATACCCCAACTACACAGTCTCTCCAGTCTGATACCCCAACTACAGAGTCTCTCAGTCTGATACCCCAACTACACAGTCTCGTTTCTGATACCCCAACTACAGAGTCTCCCAGTCTGATACCCCAACTACACAGTCTCCCAGTCTTATACCCCAACTACACAGTCTCCCAGTCTGATACTCCAACTAAAGAGTCTCCGTCTGATACCCCAACTACACAGTCTCCCAGTCTGATACCCCAACTACACAGTCTCCCAGTCTGATACCCCAACTACACAGTCTCCCAGTCTGATACCCCAACTACACAGTCTCTCAGTCTGATACCCCAACTACACAGTCTCCAGTCTGATACCCCAACTACAGAGTCTCGCAGTCTGATACCCCAACTACAGTCTCTCAGTCTGATACCCCAACTACAGAGTCTCCCAGTCTGATACCCCAACTACACAGTCTGCCAGTCTGATACCCCAACTACAGAGTCTCCCAGTCTGATACCCCAACTACACAGTCTCCCAGTCTGATACCCCAACTACACAGTCTCTCAGTCTGATACCCCAACTACAGAGTCTCTCAGTCTGATACCCCAACTACACAGTCTCTCAGTCTGATCCCCCAACTACAGAGTCTCCCAGTCTGATACCCCAACTACAGAGTCTCGTTTCTGATACCCCAACTACAGAGTCTCCCAGTCTGATACCCCAACTACTCAGTCTCCCAGTCTGATACCCCAACTACACAGTCTCTCAGTCTGATACCCCAACTACACAGTCTCCAGTCTGATACCCCAACTACAGAGTCTCTCAGTCTGATACCCCAACTACACAGTCTCGTTCTGATACCCCAACTACAGAGTCTCCCAGTCTGATACCCCAACTACACAGTCTCCCAGTCTTATACCCCAACTACACAGTCTCCCAGTCTGATACCCCAACTACAGAGTCTCCGTCTGATACCCCAACTACACAGTCTCCCAGTCTGATACCCCAACTACACAGTCTCCCAGTCTGATACCCCAACTACACAGTCTCCAGTCTGATACCCCAACTACACAGTCTCTCAGTCTGATACCCCAAGTACACAGTCTCCCAGTCTGATACCCCAACTACAGGGTCTCGCAGTCTGATACCCCAACTACAGTCTCTCAGTCTGATACCCCAACTACAGAGTCACCCAGTCTGATACACCAACTACACAGTCTCCCAGTCTGATACCCCAACTACAGAGTCTCTCAGTCTGATACCCCAACTACAGAGTCTCCAGTCTGATACCCCAACTACACAGTCTCCCAGTCTGATACCCCAACTACAGTCTCCCAGTCTGATACCCCAACTACACAGTCTCCAGTCTGATACCCCAACTACACAGTCTCCCAGTCTGATACCCCAACTACAGAGTCTCTCAGTCTGATACCCAACTACAGAGTCTCCCAGTCTGATACCCCAACTACAGAGTCTCTCAGTCTGATACCCCAACTACAGAGTCTCCCAGTCTGATACCCCAACTACAGAGTCTCTCAGTCTGATACCCCAACTACAGAGTCTTCCAGTCTGTTACCCCAACTACAGAGTCTCTCAGACTGATAGCCCAACTACAGAGTCTCCCAGTCTGATACCCCACTACACAGTCTCTCAGTCTGATACCCCAACTACACAGTCTCTCAGTCTGATACCCAACTACAGTCTCTCAGTCTGATACCCCAACTACACAGTCTCGTTTCTGATACCCCAACTACAGAGTCTCCAGTCTGATACCCCAACTACAGAGTCTCCCAGTCTGATACCCCAACTACACAGTCTCCCAGTCTGATACCCCAACTACACAGTCTCTCAGTCTGATACCCCAACTACACAGTCTCCCAGTCTGATACCCCAACTACACAGTCTCCAGTCTGATACCCCAACTACAGAGTCTCCAGTCTGATACCCCAACTACACAGTCTCCAGTCTGATACCCCAACTACAGAGTCTCTCAGTCTGATACCCCAACTACACAGTCTCCAGTCTGATACCCCAACTACACAGTCTCCCAGTCTGATACCCCAACTACACAGTCTCCCAGTCTGATACCCCAACTACAGAGTCTCTCAGTCTGATACCCCAACTACACAGTCTCTCAGTCTGATACCCCAACTACAGAGTCTCCCAGTCTGATACCCCAACTACACAGTCTCCCAGTCTGATACCCCAACTACAGAGTCTCTCAGTCTGATACCCCAACTACAGAGTCTCTCAGTCTGATACCCCAACTACACAGTCTCTCAGTCTGATACCCCAACTACACAGTCTCGTTTCTGATACCCCAACTACAGAGTCTCCCAGTCTGATACCCCAACTACAGAGTCTCCCAGTCTGATACCCCAACTACACAGTCTCCCAGTCTGATACCCCAACTACACAGTCTCTCAGTCTGATACCCCAACTACACAGTCTCCCAGTCTGATACCCCAACTACACAGTCTCCCAGTCTGATACCCCAACTACAGAGTCTCCAGTCTGATACCCCAACTACACAGTCTCCCAGTCTGATACCCCAACTACAGAGTCTCCCAGTCTGATACCCCAACTACACAGTCTCCAGTCTGATACCCCAACTACACAGTCTCCCAGTCTGATACCCCAACTACACAGTCTCCCAGTCTGATACCCCAACTACAGAGTCTCTCAGTCTGATACCCCAACTACACAGTCTCTCCAGTCTGATACCCCAACTACAGAGTCTCCCAGTCTGATACCCCAACTACACAGTCTCCCAGTCTGATACCCCAACTACAGAGTCTCTCAGTCTGATACCCCAACTACACAGTCTCCAGTCTGATACCCCAACTACAGAGTCTCCCAGTCTGATACCCCAACTACACAGTCTCTCAGTCTGATACCCCAACTACAGAGTCTCACAGTCTGATACCTCAACTACACAGTCTCTCAGTCTGATACCCCAACTACACAGTCTCCCAGTCTGATACCCCAACTACAGAGTCTCCAGTCTGATACCCCAACTACACAGTCTCCCAGTCTGATACCCCAACTACAGAGTCTCTCAGTCTGATACCCCAACTACACAGTCTCCCAGTCTGATACCCCAACTACACAGAGTCTCTCAGTCTGATACCCCAACTACACAGTCTCTCAGTCTGATTCCCCAACTACACAGTCTCCCAGTCTGATACCCCAACTACACAGTCTCCAGTCTGATACCCCAACTACAGAGTCTCTCAGTCTGATACCCCAACTACACAGTCTCCCAGTCTGATACCCCAACTACACAGTCTCCCAGTCTGATACCCCAACTACACAGTCTCCAGTCTGATACCCCAACTACACAGTCTCAGTCTGATACCCAACTACACAGTCTCAGTCTGATACCCCAACTACAGAGTCTCCAGTCTGATACCCCAACTACAGTCTCTCAGTCTGATACCCCAACTACACAGTCTCCAGTCTGATACCCAACTACACAGTCTCCCAGTCGGATACCCCAACTACACAGTCTCTCCAGTCTGATACCCCAACTACACAGTCTCTCAGTCTGATACCCCAACTACACAGTCTCCAGTCTGATACCCCAACTACAGAGTCTCTCAGTCTGATACCCCAACTACACAGTCTCCAGTCTGATACCCCAACTACACAGTCTCCCAGTCTGATACCCCAACTACACAGTCTCTCAGTCTGATACCCCAACTACACAGTCTCCCAGTCTGATACCCCAACTACACAGTCTCCCAGTCTGATACCCCAACTACACAGTCTCCCAGTCTGATACCCCAACTACACAGTCTCTCAGTCTGATACCCCAACTACACAGTCTCCCAGTCTGATACCCCAACTACACAGTCTCCCAGTCTGATACCCCAACTACACAGTCTCCCAGTCTGATACCCCAACTACAGAGTCTCCAGTCTGATACCCCAACTACACAGTCACCCAGTCTGATACCCCAACTACAGAGTCTCTCAGTCTGATACCCCAACTACACAGTCTCCAGTCTGATACCCCAACTACAGAGTCTCGCAGTCTGATACCCCAACTACACAGTCTCCCAGTCTGATACCCAACTACACAGTCTCTCAGTCTGATACCTCAACTACAGAGTCTCCCAGTCTGATACCCAAACTACACAGTCTCTCAGTCTGATACCCCAACTACAGAGTCTCCCAGTCTGATACCCCAACTACACAGTCTCCCAGTCTGATACCCCAACTACACAGTCTCCCAGTCTGATACCCCAACTACACAGTCTCCCAGTCTGATACCCCAACTACACAGTCTCTCAGTCTGATACCCCAACTACACAGTCTCCCAGTCTGATACCCCAACTACAGAGTCTCCCAGTCTGATACCCCAACTACACAGTCTCTCAGTCTGATACCCCAACTACACAGTCTCCCAGTCTGATACCCCAACTACACAGTCTCCAGTCTGATACCCCAACTACACAGTCTCCCAGTCTGATACCCCAACTACAGAGTCTCCAGTCTGATACCCCAACTACACAGTCTCCCAGTCTGATACCCCAACTACACAGTCTCCCAGTCTGATACCCCAACTACACAGTCTCCCAGTCTGATACCCCAACTACAGAGTCTCTCAGTCTGATACCCCAACTACACAGTCTCCCAGTCTGATACCCCAACTACAGAGTCTCCCAGTCTGATACCCCAACTACACAGTCTCCAGTCTGATACCCCAACTACACAGTCTCCCAGTCTGATACCCCAACTACAGAGTCTCCCAGTCTGATACCCCAACTACAGAGTCTCTCAGTCTGATACCCCAACTACAGAGTCTCTCAGTCTGATACCCCAACTACACAGTCTCTCAGTCTGATACCCCAACTACACAGTCTCCCAGTCTGATACCCCAACTACACAGTCTCTCAGTCTGATACCCCAACTACAGAGTCTCTCAGTCTGATACCCCAACTACAGAGTCTCTCAGTCTGATACCCCAACTACAGAGTCTCTCAGTCTGATACCCCAACTACAGAGTCTCTCAGTCTGATACCCCAACTACACAGTCTCTCAGTCTGATACCCCAACTACAGAGTCTCTCAGTCTGATACCCCAACTACACAGTCTCCCAGTCTGATACCCCAACTACACAGTCTCTCAGTCTGATACCCCAACTACAGAGTCTCCCAGTCTGATACCCCAACTACACAGTCTCTCAGTCTGATACCCCAACTACACAGTCTCCTCTGATACCCCAACTACACAGTCTCTCAGTCTGATACCCCAACTACAGAGTCTCTCAGTCTGATACCCCAACTACACAGTCTCTCAGTCTGATACCCCAACTACACAGTCTCTCAGTCTGATACCCCAACTACACAGTCTCCCAGTCTGATACCCCAACTACACAGTCTCCCAGTCTGATACCCCAACTACACAGTCTCCCAGTCTGATACCCCAACTACACAGTCTCCCAGTCTGATACCCCAACTACACAGTCTCTCAGTCTGATACCCCAACTACACAGTCTCCCAGTCTGATACCCCAACTACACAGTCTCCCAGTCTGATACCCCAACTACACAGTCTCCCAGTCTGATACCCCAACTACAGAGTCTCTCAGTCTGATACCCCAACTACACAGTCTCCCAGTCTGATACCCCAACTACAGAGTCTCCCAGTCTGATACCCCAACTACACAGTCTCCCAGTCTGATACCCCAACTACAGAGTCTCTCAGTCTGATACCCCAACTACACAGTCTCCCAGTCTGATACCCCAACTACACAGTCTCTCAGTCTGATACCCCAACTACACAGTCTCCCAGTCTGATACCCCAACTACAGAGTCTCTCAGTCTGATACCCCAACTACACAGTCTCTCAGTCTGATACCCCAACTACAGAGTCTCCCAGTCTGATACCCCAACTACACAGTCTCTCAGTCTGATACCCCAACTACACAGTCTCCCAGTCTGATACCCCAACTACACAGTCTCCCAGTCTGATACCCCAACTACACAGTCTCCCAGTCTGATACCCCAACTACACAGTCTCCCAGTCTGATACCCCAACTACACAGTCTCCCAGTCTGATACCCCAACTACACAGTCTCCCAGTCTGATACCCCAACTACACAGTCTCCCAGTCTGATACCCCAACTACACAGTCTCCCAGTCTGATACCCCAACTACACAGTCTCCCAGTCTGATACCCCAACTACACAGTCTCCCAGTCTGATACCCCAACTACAGAGTCTCCCAGTCTGATACCCCAACTACACAGTCTCTCAGTCTGATACCCCAACTACACAGTCTCTCAGTCTGATACCCCAACTACACAGTCTCCCAGTCTGATACCCCAACTACACAGTCTCCAGTCTGATACCCCAACTACACAGTCTCTCAGTCTGATACCCCAACTACACAGTCTCCCAGTCTGATACCCCAACTACACAGTCTCCCAGTCTGATACCCCAACTACACAGTCTCTCCAGTCTGATACCCCAACTACACAGTCTCCCAGTCTGATACCCCAACTACACAGTCTCTCAGTCTGATACCCCAACTACAGAGTCTCCCAGTCTGATACCCCAACTACACAGTCTCCAGTCTGATACCCCAACTACACAGTCTCTCAGTCTGATACCCCAACTACACAGTCTCCCAGTCTGATACCCCAACTACACAGTCTCTCAGTCTGATACCCCAACTACACAGTCTCTCAGTCTGATACCCCAACTACACAGTCTCCCAGTCTGATACCCCAACTACACAGTCTCCCAGTCTGATACCCCAACTACACAGTCTCTCAGTCTGATACCCCAACTACACAGTCTCCAGTCTGATACCCCAACTACACAGTCTCCCAGTCTGATACCCCAACTACACAGTCTCCCAGTCTGATACCCCAACTACAGAGTCTCCCAGTCTGATACCCCAACTACAGAGTCTCTCAGTCTGATACCCCAACTACACAGTCTCTCAGTCTGATACCCCAACTACAGAGTCTCTCAGTCTGATACCCCAACTACACAGTCTCTCAGTCTGATACCCCAACTACACAGTCTCCCAGTCTGATACCCCAACTACACAGTCTCTCAGTCTGATACCCCAACTACACAGTCTCTCAGTCTGATACCCCAACTACAGAGTCTCCCAGTCTGATACCCCAACTACACAGTCTCTCAGTCTGATACCCCAACTACACAGTCTCTCAGTCTGATACCCCAACTACACAGTCTCTCAGTCTGATACCCCAACTACACAGTCTCTCAGTCTGATACCCCAACTACACAGTCTCTCAGTCTGATACCCCAACTACACAGTCTCCCAGTCTGATACCCCAACTACACAGTCTCCCAGTCTGATACCCCAACTACAGAGTCTCTCAGTCTGATACCCCAACTACACAGTCTCCCAGTCTGATACCCCAACTACACAGTCTCCCAGTCTGATACCCCAACTACAGAGTCTCCCAGTCTGATACCCCAACTACACAGTCTCCCAGTCTGATACCCCAACTACACAGTCTCCCAGTCTGATACCCCAACTACACAGTCTCTCAGTCTGATACCCCAACTACACAGTCTCTCAGTCTGATACCCCAACTACAGAGTCTCTCAGTCTGATACCCCAACTACACAGTCTCCCAGTCTGATACCCCAACTACACAGTCTCTCAGTCTGATACCCCAACTACAGAGTCTCCCAGTCTGATACCCCAACTACACAGTCTCTCAGTCTGATACCCCAACTACAGAGTCTCTCAGTCTGATACCCCAACTACACAGTCTCCCAGTCTGATACCCCAACTACACAGTCTCCAGTCTGATACCCCAACTACAGAGTCTCCCAGTCTGATACCCCAACTACACAGTCTCCCAGTCTGATACCCCAACTACACAGTCTCCCAGTCTGATACCCCAACTACACAGTCTCCCAGTCTGATACCCCAACTACAGAGTCTCTCAGTCTGATACCCCAACTACACAGTCTCCCAGTCTGATACCCCAACTACACAGTCTCCCAGTCTGATACCCCAACTACACAGTCTCCCAGTCTGATACCCCAACTACAGAGTCTCTCAGTCTGATACCCCAACTACACAGTCTCTCAGTCTGATACCCCAACTACAGAGTCTCCCAGTCTGATACCCCAACTACACAGTCTCCCAGTCTGATACCCCAACTACACAGTCTCTCAGTCTGATACCCCAACTACACAGTCTCCCAGTCTGATACCCCAACTACAGAGTCTCCCAGTCTGATACCCCAACTACACAGTCTCCCAGTCTGATACCCCAACTACACAGTCTCCCAGTCTGATACCCCAACTACAGAGTCTCTCAGTCTGATACCCCAACTACAGAGTCTCTCAGTCTGATACCCCAACTACAGAGTCTCTCAGTCTGATACCCCAACTACACAGTCTCTCAGTCTGATACCCCAACTACACAGTCTCCCAGTCTGATACCCCAACTACACAGTCTCTCAGTCTGATACCCCAACTACAGAGTCTCTCAGTCTGATACCCCAACTACAGAGTCTCCCAGTCTGATACCCCAACTACACAGTCTCTCAGTCTGATACCCCAACTACACAGTCTCTCAGTCTGATACCCCAACTACACAGTCTCTCAGTCTGATACCCCAACTACAGAGTCTCTCAGTCTGATACCCCAACTACACAGTCTCCCAGTCTGATACCCCAACTACACAGTCTCCCAGTCTGATACCCCAACTACAGAGTCTCTCAGTCTGATACCCCAACTACACAGTCTCCCAGTCTGATACCCCAACTACACAGTCTCCCAGTCTGATACCCCAACTACACAGTCTCCCAGTCTGATACCCCAACTACAGAGTCTCTCAGTCTGATACCCCAACTACACAGTCTCTCAGTCTGATACCCCAACTACACAGTCTCTCAGTCTGATACCCCAACTACAGAGTCTCTCAGTCTGATACCCCAACTACACAGTCTCCCAGTCTGATACCCCAACTACACAGTCTCCCAGTCTGATACCCCAACTACACAGTCTCCAGTCTGATACCCCAACTACACAGTCTCTCAGTCTGATACCCCAACTACAGAGTCTCCCAGTCTGATACCCCAACTACACAGTCTCTCAGTCTGATACCCCAACTACACAGTCTCTCAGTCTGATACCCCAACTACAGAGTCTCTCAGTCTGATACCCCAACTACACAGTCTCCCAGTCTGATACCCCAACTACACAGTCTCCCAGTCTGATACCCCAACTACACAGTCTCCCAGTCTGATACCCCAACTACAGAGTCTCTCAGTCTGATACCCCAACTACACAGTCTCCCAGTCTGATACCCCAACTACACAGTCTCCCAGTCTGATACCCCAACTACACAGTCTCCCAGTCTGATACCCCAACTACAGAGTCTCTCAGTCTGATACCCCAACTACACAGTCTCTCAGTCTGATACCCCAACTACAGAGTCTCCCAGTCTGATACCCCAACTACACAGTCTCTCAGTCTGATACCCCAACTACAGAGTCTCTCAGTCTGATACCCCAACTACACAGTCTCCCAGTCTGATACCCCAACTACACAGTCTCCCAGTCTGATACCCCAACTACAGAGTCTCCCAGTCTGATACCCCAACTACACAGTCTCCCAGTCTGATACCCCAACTACACAGTCTCCCAGTCTGATACCCCAACTACACAGTCTCCCAGTCTGATACCCCAACTACAGAGTCTCTCAGTCTGATACCCCAACTACACAGTCTCCCAGTCTGATACCCCAACTACACAGTCTCCCAGTCTGATACCCCAACTACACAGTCTCCCAGTCTGATACCCCAACTACAGAGTCTCTCAGTCTGATACCCCAACTACACAGTCTCTCAGTCTGATACCCCAACTACAGAGTCTCCAGTCTGATACCCCAACTACACAGTCTCCCAGTCTGATACCCCAACTACAGAGTCTCTCAGTCTGATACCCCAACTACACAGTCTCCCAGTCTGATACCCCAACTACAGAGTCTCCCAGTCTGATACCCCAACTACACAGTCTCCCAGTCTGATACCCCAACTACACAGTCTCCCAGTCTGATACCCCAACTACAGAGTCTCTCAGTCTGATACCCCAACTACAGAGTCTCTCAGTCTGATACCCCAACTACAGAGTCTCTCAGTCTGATACCCCAACTACACAGTCTCTCAGTCTGATACCCCAACTACACAGTCTCCCAGTCTGATACCCCAACTACACAGTCTCTCAGTCTGATACCCCAACTACAGAGTCTCTCAGTCTGATACCCCAACTACAGAGTCTCCCAGTCTGATACCCCAACTACACAGTCTCTCAGTCTGATACCCCAACTACACAGTCTCTCAGTCTGATACCCCAACTACACAGTCTCTCAGTCTGATACCCCAACTACAGAGTCTCTCAGTCTGATACCCCAACTACACAGTCTCCCAGTCTGATACCCCAACTACACAGTCTCCCAGTCTGATACCCCAACTACAGAGTCTCTCAGTCTGATACCCCAACTACACAGTCTCCCAGTCTGATACCCCAACTACACAGTCTCCCAGTCTGATACCCCAACTACACAGTCTCCCAGTCTGATACCCCAACTACAGAGTCTCCCAGTCTGATACCCCAACTACACAGTCTCCCAGTCTGATACCCCAACTACACAGTCTCCCAGTCTGATACCCCAACTACAGAGTCTCTCAGTCTGATACCCCAACTACACAGTCTCTCAGTCTGATACCCCAACTACAGAGTCTCTCAGTCTGATACCCCAACTACACAGTCTCTCAGTCTGATACCCCAACTACACAGTCTCCCAGTCTGATACCCCAACTACACAGTCTCCAGTCTGATACCCCAACTACACAGTCTCCCAGTCTGATACCCCAACTACAGAGTCTCTCAGTCTGATACCCCAACTACAGAGTCTCTCAGTCTGATACCCCAACTACACAGTCTCTCAGTCTGATACCCCAACTACACAGTCTCCCAGTCTGATACCCCAACTACACAGTCTCCCAGTCTGATACCCCAACTACAGAGTCTCTCAGTCTGATACCCCAACTACACAGTCTCCCAGTCTGATACCCCAACTACAGAGTCTCCCAGTCTGATACCCCAACTACACAGTCTCCCAGTCTGATACCCCAACTACACAGTCTCCCAGTCTGATACCCCAACTACAGAGTCTCCCAGTCTGATACCCCAACTACAGAGTCTCTCAGTCTGATACCCCAACTACAGAGTCTCTCAGTCTGATACCCCAACTACACAGTCTCTCAGTCTGATACCCCAACTACACAGTCTCCCAGTCTGATACCCCAACTACACAGTCTCTCAGTCTGATACCCCAACTACAGAGTCTCTCAGTCTGATACCCCAACTACACAGTCTCCCAGTCTGATACCCCAACTACACAGTCTCTCAGTCTGATACCCCAACTACACAGTCTCTCAGTCTGATACCCCAACTACACAGTCTCTCAGTCTGATACCCCAACTACAGAGTCTCTCAGTCTGATACCCCAACTACACAGTCTCCCAGTCTGATACCCCAACTACACAGTCTCCCAGTCTGATACCCCAACTACAGAGTCTCTCAGTCTGATACCCCAACTACACAGTCTCCCAGTCTGATACCCCAACTACACAGTCTCTCAGTCTGATACCCCAACTACACAGTCTCCCAGTCTGATACCCCAACTACAGAGTCTCCCAGTCTGATACCCCAACTACACAGTCTCCCAGTCTGATACCCCAACTACACAGTCTCCCAGTCTGATACCCCAACTACACAGTCTCTCAGTCTGATACCCCAACTACAGAGTCTCTCAGTCTGATACCCCAACTACAGAGTCTCTCAGTCTGATACCCCAACTACACAGTCTCTCAGTCTGATACCCCAACTACACAGTCTCCCAGTCTGATACCCCAACTACACAGTCTCTCAGTCTGATACCCCAACTACAGAGTCTCTCAGTCTGATACCCCAACTACAGAGTCTCCCAGTCTGATACCCCAACTACACAGTCTCTCAGTCTGATACCCCAACTACACAGTCTCTCAGTCTGATACCCCAACTACAGAGTCTCCCAGTCTGATACCCCAACTACACAGTCTCCCAGTCTGATACCCCAACTACACAGTCTCCCAGTCTGATACCCCAACTACACAGTCTCCCAGTCTGATACCCCAACTACACAGTCTCTCAGTCTGATACCCCAACTACACAGTCTCCCAGTCTGATACCCCAACTACACAGTCTCCCAGTCTGATACCCCAACTACAGAGTCTCCCAGTCTGATACCCCAACTACAGAGTCTCCCAGTCTGATACCCCAACTACACAGTCTCTTTCTGATACCCCAACTACAGAGTCTCCCAGTCTGATACCCCAACTACACAGTCTCTCAGTCTGATACCCCAACTACACAGTCTCCCAGTCTGATACCCCAACTACAGAGTCTCCGTCTGATACCCCAACTACACAGTCTCCCAGTCTGATACCCCAACTACACAGTCTCCCAGTCTGATACCCCAACTACACAGTCTCCCAGTCTGATACCCCAACTACACAGTCTCTCAGTCTGATACCCCAACTACACAGTCTCAGTCTGATACCCCAACTACCAGTCTCCCAGTCTGATACCCCAACTACACAGTCTCCCAGTCTGATACCCCAACTACAGAGTCTCCCAGTCTGATACCCCAACTACAGAGTCTCTCAGTCTGATACCCCAACTACAGCAGTCTCCCAGTCTGATACCCCAACTACACAGTCTCTCAGTCTGATACCCCAACTACAGAGTCTCCCAGTCTGATACCCCAACTACAGAGTCTCTCAGTCTGATACCCCAACTACAGCATCTCCCAGTCTGATACCCCAACTACACAGTCTCTCAGTCTGATACCCCAACTACACAGTCTCCCAGTCTGATACCCCAACTACAGAGTCTCCCAGTCTGATACCCCAACTACCAGTCTCCCAGTCTGATACCCCAACTACAGAGTCTCCCAGTCTGATACCCCAACTACACAGTCTCCAGTCTGATACCCCAACTACAGAGTCTCCCAGTCTGATACCCCAACTACACAGTCTCCCAGTCTGATACCCCAACTACACAGTCTCTCAGTCTGATACCCCAACTACAGAGTCTCTCAGTCTGATACCCCAACTACACAGTCTCTCAGTCTGATCCCCCAACTACAGAGTCTCCCAGTCTGATACCCCAACTACAGAGTCTCGTTTCTGATACCCCAACTACAGAGTCTCCCAGTCTGATACCCCAACTACACAGTCTCCCAGTCTGATACCCCAACTACACAGTCTCTCAGTCTGATACCCCAACTACACAGTCTCCCAGTCTGATACCCCAACTACAGAGTCTCTCAGTCTGATACCCCAACTACACAGTCTCGTTTCTGATACCCCAACTACAGAGTCTCCCAGTCTGATACCCCAACTACACAGTCTCCCAGTCTGATACCCCAACTACACAGTCTCCCAGTCTGATACCCCAACTACAGAGTCTCCGTCTGATACCCCAACTACACAGTCTCCCAGTCTGATACCCCAACTACACAGTCTCCCAGTCTGATACCCCAACTACACAGTCTCCCAGTCTGATACCCCAACTACACAGTCTCTCAGTCTGATACCCCAACTACACAGTCTCCCAGTCTGATACCCCAACTACAGAGTCTCTCAGTCTGATACCCCAACTACAGTCTCTCAGTCTGATACCCCAACTACAGACTCTCCCAGTCTGATACCCCAACTACACAGTCTCCAGTCTGATACCCCAACTACAGAGTCTCCCAGTCTGATACCCCAACTACACAGTCTCCCAGTCTGATACCCCAACTACACAGTCTCTCAGTCTGATACCCCAACTACAGAGTCTCTCAGTCTGATACCCCAACTACACAGTCTCTCAGTCTGATACCCCAACTACAGAGTCTCCCAGTCTGATACCCCAACTACAGAGTCTCGTTTCTGATACCCCAACTACAGAGTCTCCCAGTCTGATACCCCAACTACACAGTCTCCCAGTCTGATACCCCAACTACACAGTCTCTCAGTCTGATACCCCAACTACACAGTCTCCCAGTCTGATACCCCAACTACAGAGTCTCTCAGTCTGATACCCCAACTACACAGTCTCGTTTCTGATACCCCAACTACAGAGTCTCCCAGTCTGATACCCCAACTACACAGTCTCCAGTCTGATACCCCAACTACACAGTCTCCCAGTCTGATACCCCAACTACAGAGTCTCCAGTCTGATACCCCAACTACACAGTCTCCCAGTCTGATACCCCAACTACACAGTCTCCCAGTCTGATACCCCAACTACACAGTCTCCCAGTCTGATACCCCAACTACACAGTCTCTCAGTCTGATACCCCAACTACACAGTCTCCCAGTCTGATACCCCAACTACAGGGTCTCGCAGTCTGATACCCCAACTACAGTCTCTCAGTCTGATACCCCAACTACAGAGTCTCCCAGTCTGATACCCCAACTACACAGTCTCCCAGTCTGATACCCCAACTACAGAGTCTCTCAGTCTGATACCCCAACTACAGAGTCTCCCAGTCTGATACCCCAACTACACAGTCTCCCAGTCTGATACCCCAACTACAGTCTCCCAGTCTGATACCCCAACTACACAGTCTCACAGTCTGATACCCCAACTACACAGTCTCACAGTCTGATACCCCAACTACAGAGTCTCTCAGTCTGATACCCCAACTACAGAGTCTCCCAGTCTGATACCCCAACTACAGAGTCTCTCAGTCTGATACCCCAACTACAGAGTCTCCCAGTCTGATACCCCAACTACAGAGTCTCTCAGTCTGATACCCCAACTACAGAGTCTTCCAGTCTGATACCCCAACTACAGAGTCTCTCAGTCTGATACCCCAACTACAGAGTCTCCCAGTCTGATACCCCAACTACAGTCTCTCAGTCTGATACCCCAACTACAGAGTCTCTCCGTCTGATACCCCAACAACAGTCTCTCAGTCTGATACCCCAACTACACAGTCTCGTTTCTGATACCCCAACTACAGAGTCTCGTTTCTGATACCCCAACTACAGAGTCTCCCAGTCTGATACCCCAACTACACAGTCTCCCAGTCTGATACCCCAACTACACAGTCTCTCAGTCTGATACCCCAACTACACAGTCTCTCCAGTCTGATACCCCAACTACACAGTCTCCCAGTCTGATACCCCAACTACAGAGTCTCCAGTCTGATACCCCAACTACACAGTCTCCCAGTCTGATACCCCAACTACAGAGTCTCCCAGTCTGATACCCCAACTACACAGTCTCCCAGTCTGATACCCCAACTACACAGTCTCCCAGTCTGATACCCCAACTACACAGTCTCCCAGTCTGATACCCCAACTACAGAGTCTCTCAGTCTGATACCCCAACTACACAGTCTCTCCGTCTGATACCCCAACTACAGAGTCTCCCAGTCTGATACCCCAACTACACAGTCTCCCAGTCTGATACCCCAACTACAGAGTCTCTCAGTCTGATACCCCAACTACAGAGTCTCTCCGTCTGATACCCCAACAACAGTCTCTCAGTCTGATCCCCCAACTACACAGTCTCCAGTCTGATACCCCAACTACAGAGTCTCGTTTCTGATACCCCAACTACAGAGTCTCCCAGTCTGATACCCCAACTACACAGTCTCCCAGTCTGATACCCCAACTACACAGTCTCTCAGTCTGATACCCCAACTACACAGTCTCCCAGTCTGATACCCCAACTACACAGTCTCCCAGTCTGATACCCCAACTACAGAGTCTCCAGTCTGATACCCCAACTACACAGTCTCCCAGTCTGATACCCCAACTACAGAGTCTCCCAGTCTGATACCCCAACTACACAGTCTCCCAGTCTGATACCCCAACTACACAGTCTCCCAGTCTGATACCCCAACTACACAGTCTCCCAGTCTGATACCCCAACTACAGAGTCTCTCAGTCTGATACCCCAACTACACAGTCTCTCCGTCTGATACCCCAACTACAGAGTCTCCCAGTCTGATACCCCAACTACACAGTCTCCCAGTCTGATACCCCAACTACAGAGTCTCTCAGTCTGATACCCCAACTACACAGTCTCCCAGTCTGATACCCCAACTACACAGTCTCCCAGTCTGATACCCCAACTACACAGTCTCTCAGTCTGATACCCCAACTACAGAGTCTCACAGTCTGATACCCCAACTACACAGTCTCCCAGTCTGATACCCCAACTACACAGTCTCTCAGTCTGATACCCCAACTACAGAGTCTCCCAGTCTGATACCCCAACTACACAGTCTCCCAGTCTGATACCCCAACTACAGAGTCTCTCAGTCTGATACCCCAACTACACAGTCTCCCAGTCTGATACCCCAACTACACAGTCTCTCAGTCTGATACCCCAACTACACAGTCTCTCAGTCTGATACCCCAACTACACAGTCTCCCAGTCTGATACCCCAACTACACAGTCTCCCAGTCTGATACCCCAACTACAGAGTCTCTCAGTCTGATACCCCAACTACACAGTCTCCAGTCTGATACCCCAACTACACAGTCTCCCAGTCTGATACCCCAACTACACAGTCTCCCAGTCTGATACCCCAACTACAGAGTCTCCCAGTCTGATACCCCAACTACAGAGTCTCTCAGTCTGATACCCCAACTACAGAGTCTCTCAGTCTGATACCCCAACTACAGAGTCTCTCAGTCTGATACCCCAACTACACAGTCTCTCAGTCTGATACCCCAACTACACAGTCTCCCAGTCTGATACCCCAACTACACAGTCTCTCAGTCTGATACCCCAACTACGAGTCTCTCAGTCTGATACCCCAACTACAGAGTCTCCCAGTCTGATACCCCAACTACACAGTCTCTCAGTCTGATACCCCAACTACACAGTCTCTCAGTCTGATACCCCAACTACACAGTCTCTCAGTCTGATACCCCAACTACACAGTCTCTCAGTCTGATACCCCAACTACACAGTCTCTCAGTCTGATACCCCAACTACACAGTCTCCCAGTCTGATACCCCAACTACAGAGTCTCTCAGTCTGATACCCCAACTACACAGTCTCCCAGTCTGATACCCCAACTACACAGTCTCCCAGTCTGATACCCCAACTACAGAGTCTCCCAGTCTGATACCCCAACTACTCAGTCTCCCAGTCTGATACCCCAACTACACAGTCTCCCAGTCTGATACCCCAACTACACAGTCTCTCAGTCTGATACCCCAACTACACAGTCTCTCAGTCTGATACCCCAACTACAGAGTCTCTCAGTCTGATACCCCAACTACACAGTCTCCCAGTCTGATACCCCAACTACACAGTCTCTCAGTCTGATACCCCAACTACAGAGTCTCCCAGTCTGATACCCAACTACACAGTCTCTCAGTCTGATACCCCAACTACAGAGTCTCTCAGTCTGATACCCCAACTACACAGTCTCCCAGTCTGATACCCCAACTACACAGTCTCCCAGTCTGATACCCCAACTACAGAGTCTCCCAGTCTGATACCCCAACTACACAGTCTCCCAGTCTGATACCCCAACTACACAGTCTCCCAGTCTGATACCCCAACTACACAGTCTCCCAGTCTGATACCCCAACTACAGAGTCTCTCAGTCTGATACCCCAACTACACAGTCTCCCAGTCTGATACCCCAACTACACAGTCTCCCAGTCTGATACCCCAACTACACAGTCTCCCAGTCTGATACCCCAACTACAGAGTCTCTCAGTCTGATACCCCAACTACACAGTCTCTCAGTCTGATACCCCAACTACAGAGTCTCCCAGTCTGATACCCCAACTACACAGTCTCCCAGTCTGATACCCCAACTACAGAGTCTCTCAGTCTGATACCCCAACTACACAGTCTCCCAGTCTGATACCCCAACTACAGAGTCTCCCAGTCTGATACCCCAACTACACAGTCTCCCAGTCTGATACCCCAACTACACAGTCTCCCAGTCTGATACCCCAACTACAGAGTCTCTCAGTCTGATACCCCAACTACAGAGTCTCTCAGTCTGATACCCCAACTACAGAGTCTCTCAGTCTGATACCCCAACTACACAGTCTCAGTCTGATACCCCAACTACACAGTCTCCCAGTCTGATACCCCAACTACACAGTCTCTCAGTCTGATACCCCAACTACAGAGTCTCTCAGTCTGATACCCCAACTACAGAGTCTCCCAGTCTGATACCCCAACTACACAGTCTCTCAGTCTGATACCCCAACTACACAGTCTCTCAGTCTGATACCCCAACTACACAGTCTCTCAGTCTGATACCCCAACTACAGAGTCTCTCAGTCTGATACCCCAACTACACAGTCTCCCAGTCTGATACCCCAACTACACAGTCTCCCAGTCTGATACCCCAACTACAGAGTCTCTCAGTCTGATACCCCAACTACACAGTCTCCCAGTCTGATACCCCAACTACACAGTCTCCCAGTCTGATACCCCAACTACACAGTCTCCCAGTCTGATACCCCAACTACAGAGTCTCTCAGTCTGATACCCCAACTACACAGTCTCTCAGTCTGATACCCCAACTACACAGTCTCTCAGTCTGATACCCCAACTACAGAGTCTCTCAGTCTGATACCCCAACTACACAGTCTCCCAGTCTGATACCCCAACTACACAGTCTCCCAGTCTGATACCCCAACTACACAGTCTCCAGTCTGATACCCCAACTACACAGTCTCTCAGTCTGATACCCCAACTACAGAGTCTCCCAGTCTGATACCCCAACTACACAGTCTCTCAGTCTGATACCCCAACTACACAGTCTCTCAGTCTGATACCCCAACTACAGAGTCTCTCAGTCTGATACCCCAACTACACAGTCTCCCAGTCTGATACCCCAACTACACAGTCTCCCAGTCTGATACCCCAACTACACAGTCTCCCAGTCTGATACCCCAACTACAGAGTCTCTCAGTCTGATACCCCAACTACACAGTCTCCCAGTCTGATACCCCAACTACACAGTCTCCCAGTCTGATACCCCAACTACACAGTCTCCCAGTCTGATACCCCAACTACAGAGTCTCTCAGTCTGATACCCCAACTACACAGTCTCTCAGTCTGATACCCCAACTACAGAGTCTCCCAGTCTGATACCCCAACTACACAGTCTCTCAGTCTGATACCCCAACTACAGAGTCTCTCAGTCTGATACCCCAACTACACAGTCTCCCAGTCTGATACCCCAACTACACAGTCTCCCAGTCTGATACCCCAACTACAGAGTCTCCCAGTCTGATACCCCAACTACACAGTCTCCCAGTCTGATACCCCAACTACACAGTCTCCCAGTCTGATACCCCAACTACACAGTCTCCCAGTCTGATACCCCAACTACAGAGTCTCTCAGTCTGATACCCCAACTACACAGTCTCCCAGTCTGATACCCCAACTACACAGTCTCCCAGTCTGATACCCCAACTACACAGTCTCCCAGTCTGATACCCCAACTACAGAGTCTCTCAGTCTGATACCCCAACTACACAGTCTCTCAGTCTGATACCCCAACTACAGAGTCTCCCAGTCTGATACCCCAACTACACAGTCTCCCAGTCTGATACCCCAACTACAGAGTCTCTCAGTCTGATACCCCAACTACACAGTCTCCCAGTCTGATACCCCAACTACAGAGTCTCCCAGTCTGATACCCCAACTACACAGTCTCCAGTCTGATACCCCAACTACACAGTCTCCCAGTCTGATACCCCAACTACAGAGTCTCTCAGTCTGATACCCCAACTACAGAGTCTCTCAGTCTGATACCCCAACTACAGAGTCTCTCAGTCTGATACCCCAACTACACAGTCTCTCAGTCTGATACCCCAACTACACAGTCTCCCAGTCTGATACCCCAACTACACAGTCTCTCAGTCTGATACCCCAACTACAGAGTCTCTCAGTCTGATACCCCAACTACAGAGTCTCCCAGTCTGATACCCCAACTACACAGTCTCTCAGTCTGATACCCCAACTACACAGTCTCTCAGTCTGATACCCCAACTACACAGTCTCTCAGTCTGATACCCCAACTACAGAGTCTCTCAGTCTGATACCCCAACTACACAGTCTCCCAGTCTGATACCCCAACTACACAGTCTCCCAGTCTGATACCCCAACTACAGAGTCTCTCAGTCTGATACCCCAACTACACAGTCTCCCAGTCTGATACCCCAACTACACAGTCTCCCAGTCTGATACCCCAACTACACAGTCTCCCAGTCTGATACCCCAACTACAGAGTCTCCCAGTCTGATACCCCAACTACACAGTCTCCAGTCTGATACCCCAACTACACAGTCTCCCAGTCTGATACCCCAACTACAGAGTCTCTCAGTCTGATACCCCAACTACAGAGTCTCTCAGTCTGATACCCCAACTACAGAGTCTCTCAGTCTGATACCCCAACTACACAGTCTCTCAGTCTGATACCCCAACTACACAGTCTCCCAGTCTGATACCCCAACTACACAGTCTCCCAGTCTGATACCCCAACTACACAGTCTCCCAGTCTGATACCCCAACTACAGAGTCTCTCAGTCTGATACCCCAACTACAGAGTCTCTCAGTCTGATACCCCAACTACACAGTCTCTCAGTCTGATACCCCAACTACAGAGTCTCCCAGTCTGATACCCCAACTACACAGTCTCCCAGTCTGATACCCCAACTACAGAGTCTCTCAGTCTGATACCCCAACTACACAGTCTCCCAGTCTGATACCCCAACTACAGAGTCTCCCAGTCTGATACCCCAACTACACAGTCTCCAGTCTGATACCCCAACTACACAGTCTCCCAGTCTGATACCCCAACTACAGAGTCTCTCAGTCTGATACCCCAACTACAGAGTCTCTCAGTCTGATACCCCAACTACAGAGTCTCTCAGTCTGATACCCCAACTACACAGTCTCTCAGTCTGATACCCCAACTACACAGTCTCCCAGTCTGATACCCCAACTACACAGTCTCCAGTCTGATACCCCAACTACAGAGTCTCTCAGTCTGATACCCAACTACAGAGTCTCCCAGTCTGATACCCCAACAACACAGTCTCTCAGTCTGATACCCCAACTACACAGTCTCTCAGTCTGATACCCCAACTACACAGTCTCTCAGTCTGATACCCAACTACAGAGTCTCTCAGTCTGATACCCCAACTACACAGTCTCCAGTCTGATACCCCAACTACACAGTCTCTCCAGTCTGATACCCCAACTACAGAGTCTCTCAGTCTGATACCCCAACTACACAGTCTCCAGTCTGATACCCCAACTACACAGTCTCCCAGTCTGATACCCCAACTACACAGTCTCCCAGTCTGATACCCCAACTACAGAGTCTCCAGTCTGATACCCCAACTACACAGTCTCCAGTCTGATACCCCAACTACACAGTCTCCAGTCTGATACCCCAACTACAGAGTCTCTCAGTCTGATACCCAACTACAGAGTCTCTCAGTCTGATACCCCAACTACAGAGTCTCCAGTCTGATACCCCAACTACACAGTCTCTCAGTCTGATACCCCAACTACACAGTCTCTCAGTCTGATACCCAACTACACAGTCTCTCAGTCTGATACCCCAACTACAGAGTCTCTCAGTCTGATACCCCAACTACACAGTCTCCAGTCTGATACCCCAACTACACAGTCTCTCAGTCTGATACCCCAACTACACAGTCTCTCAGTCTGATACCCCAACTACACAGTCTCTCAGTCTGATACCCCAACTACAGAGTCTCCAGTCTGATACCCCAACTACACAGTCTCCCAGTCTGATACCCCAACTACACAGTCTCCCAGTCTGATACCCCAACTACAGAGTCTCTCAGTCTGATACCCCAACTACACAGTCTCCAGTCTGATACCCCAACTACACAGTCTCCCAGTCTGATACCCCAACTACACAGTCTCCCAGTCTGATACCCCAACTACAGAGTCTCTCAGTCTGATACCCCAACTACACAGTCTCTCAGTCTGATACCCCAACTACACAGTCTCTCAGTCTGATACCCCAACTACAGAGTCTCTCAGTCTGATACCCCAACTACACAGTCTCCCAGTCTGATACCCCAACTACACAGTCTCCCAGTCTGATACCCCAACTACACAGTCTCCAGTCTGATACCCCAACTACACAGTCTCTCAGTCTGATACCCCAACTACAGAGTCTCCCAGTCTGATACCCCAACTACACAGTCTCTCAGTCTGATACCCCAACTACACAGTCTCTCAGTCTGATACCCCAACTACAGAGTCTCTCAGTCTGATACCCCAACTACACAGTCTCCCAGTCTGATACCCCAACTACACAGTCTCCCAGTCTGATACCCCAACTACACAGTCTCCCAGTCTGATACCCCAACTACACAGTCTCCCAGTCTGATACCCCAACTACAGAGTCTCCCAGTCTGATACCCCAACTACACAGTCTCCCAGTCTGATACCCCAACTACACAGTCTCCAGTCTGATACCCCAACTACACAGTCTCTCAGTCTGATACCCCAACTACACAGTCTCTCAGTCTGATACCCCAACTACAGAGTCTCTCAGTCTGATACCCCAACTACACAGTCTCCCAGTCTGATACCCCAACTACACAGTCTCCCAGTCTGATACCCCAACTACACAGTCTCCCAGTCTGATACCCCAACTACACAGTCTCTCAGTCTGATACCCCAACTACACAGTCTCCAGTCTGATACCCCAACTACACAGTCTCCAGTCTGATACCCCAACTACACAGTCTCCCAGTCTGATACCCCAACTACAGAGTCTCTCAGTCTGATACCCAACTACACAGTCTCCCAGTCTGATACCCCAACTACACAGTCTCCCAGTCTAATACCCCAACTACACAGTCTCCCAGTCTGATACCCCAACTACAGAGTCTCTCAGTCTGATACCCCAACTACACAGTCTCCCAGTCTGATACCCCAACTACACAGTCTCCCAGTCTGATACCCAACTACACAGTCTCCCAGTCTGATACCCCAACTACAGAGTCTCTCAGTCTGATACCCCAACTACACAGTCTCTCAGTCTGATACCCCAACTACAGAGTCTCCCAGTCTGATACCCCAACTACACAGTCTGCCAGTCTGATACCCCAACTACAGAGTCTCTCAGTCTGATACCCCAACTACACAGTCTCCCAGTCTGATACCCCAACTACAGAGTCTCCCAGTCTGATACCCCAACTACACAGTCTCCAGTCTGATACCCCAACTACACAGTCGCTCAGTCTGATACCCCAACTACAGAGTCTCCCAGTCTGATACCCCAACTACAGAGTCTCCCAGTCTGATACCCCAACTACACAGTCTCCAGTCTGATACCCCAACTACAGAGTCTCTCAGTCTGATACCCCAACTACACAGTCTCCCAGTCTGATACCCCAACTACACAGTCTCTCAGTCTGATACCCCAACTACAGAGTCTCCCAGTCTGATACCCCAACTACAGAGTCTCCCAGTCTGATACCCCAACTACAGAGTCTCTCAGTCTGATACCCCAACTACAGAGTCTCTCAGTCTGATACCCCAACTACACAGTCTCTCAGTCTGATACCCCAACTACACAGTCTCCAGTCTGATACCCCAACTACAGAGTCTCTCAGTCTGATACCCCAACTACACAGTCTCAGTCTGATACCCCAACTACACAGTCTCTCCAGTCTGATACCCCAACTACACAGTCTCCAGTCTGATACCCCAACTACACAGTCTCCCAGTCTGATACCCCAACTACACAGTCTCCAGTCTGATACCCCAACTACACAGTCTCCCAGTCTGATACCCCAACTACACAGTCTCCCAGTCTGATACCCCAACTACACAGTCTCCCAGTCTGATACCCCAACTACAGAGTCTCTCAGTCTGATACCCCAACTACACAGTCTCCAGTCTGATACCCCAACTACACAGTCTCCAGTCTGATACCCCAACTACACAGTCTCCAGTCTGATACCCCAACTACACAGTCTCCCAGTCTGATACCCCAACTACACAGTCTCTCAGTCTGATACCCCAACTACACAGTCTCCCAGTCTGATACCCCAACTACACAGTCTCCAGTCTGATACCCCAACTACAGTCTCCCAGTCTGATACCCCAACTACACAGTCTCCCAGTCTTATACCCCAACTACAGAGTCTCTCAGTCTGATACCCCAACTACACAGTCTCCAGTCTGATACCCCAACTACACAGTCTCCCAGTCTGATACCCCAACTACACAGTCTCTCAGTCTGATACCCCAACTACACAGTCTCCAGTCTGATACCCCAACTACAGAGTCTCCCAGTCTGATACCCCAACTACACAGTCTCCCAGTCTGATACCCCAACTACAGAGTCTCTCAGTCTGATACCCCAACTACACAGTCTCCAGTCTGATACCCCAACTACAGAGTCTCCAGTCTGATACCCCAACTACAGAGTCTCCCAGTCTGATACCCAACTACACAGTCTCCCAGTCTGATACCCAACTACAGAGTCTCCCGTCTGATACCCCAACTACACAGTCTCCCAGTCTGATACCCCAACTACAGAGTCTCCCAGTCTGATACCCCAACTACAGAGTCTCTCAGTCTGATACCCCAACTACAGAGTCTCTCAGTCTGATACCCCAACTACACAGTCTCTCAGTCTGATACCCCAACTACACAGTCTCCAGTCTGATACCCCAACTACACAGTCTCTCAGTCTGATACCCCAACTACAGAGTCTCTCAGTCTGATACCCCAACTACAGAGTCTCCCAGTCTGATACCCCAACTACAGAGTCTCTCAGTCTGATACCCCAACTACACAGTCTCCAGTCTGATACCCCAACTACAGAGTCTCTCAGTCTGATACCCCAACTACAGAGTCTCTCAGTCTGATACCCAACTACACAGTCTCTCAGTCTGATACCCCAACTACACAGTCTCCCAGTCTGATACCCCAACTACACAGTCTCTCAGTCTGATACCCCAACTACACAGTCTCCAGTCTGATACCCCAACTACAGAGTCTCTCAGTCTGATACCCCAACTACACAGTCTCCCAGTCTGATACCCCAACTACACAGTCTCCCAGTCTGATACCCCAACTACACAGTCTCTCAGTCTGATACCCCAACTACACAGTCTCCAGTCTGATACCCCAACTACAGAGTCTCTCAGTCTGATACCCCAACTACAGAGTCTCTCAGTCTGATACCCCAACTACACAGTCTCCCAGTCTGATACCCCAACTACACAGTCTCCCAGTCTGATACCCCAACTACACAGTCTCTCAGTCTGATACCCCAACTACACAGTCTCCCAGTCTGATACCCCAACTACACAGTCTCTCAGTCTGATACCCCAACTACAGAGTCTCCAGTCTGATACCCCAACTACACAGTCTCCCAGTCTGATACCCCAACTACACAGTCTCCAGTCTGATACCCCAACTACACAGTCTCTCAGTCTGATACCCCAACTACACAGTCTCTCAGTCTGATACCCCAACTACACAGTCTCCAGTCTGATACCCCAACTACAGTCTCCCAGTCTGATACCCCAACTACAGAGTCTCTCAGTCTGATACCCCAACTACACAGTCTCTCAGTCTGATACCCCAACTACACAGTCTCCCAGTCTGATACCCCAACTACAGAGTCTCTCAGTCTGATACCCCAACTACAGAGTCTCTCAGTCTGATACCCCAACTACACAGTCTCCCAGTCTAATACCCCAACTACACAGTCTCTCAGTCTGATACCCCAACTACACAGTCTCTCAGTCTGATACCCAACTACACAGTCTCTCAGTCTGATACCCCAACTACACAGTCTCTCAGTCTGATACCCAACTACACAGTCTCTCAGTCTGATATCCCAACTACACAGTCTCCCAGTCTAATTCCCCAACTACACAGTCTCTCAGTCTGATACCCCAACTACACAGTCTCTCAGTCTGATACCCCAACTACAGAGTCTCTCAGTCTGATACCCCAACTACACAGTCTCTCAGTCTGATACCCAACTACACAGTCTCTCAGTCTGATACCCCAACTACACAGTCTCCAGTCTGATACCCCAACTACACAGTCTCTCAGTCTGATACCCCAACTACAGAGTCTCCCAGTCTGATACCCCAACTACAGAGTCTCTCAGTCTGATACCCCAACTACACAGTCTCCCAGTCTGATACCCCAACTACACAGTCTGCCAGTCTGATACCCCAACTACAGAGTCTCCCAGTCTGATACCCCAACTACACAGTCTCTCCAGTCTGATACCCCAACTACACAGTCTCCAGTCTGATACCCCAACTACAGAGTCTCCCAGTCTGATACCCCAACTACACAGTCTCCCAGTCTGATACCCCAACTACACAGTCTCTCAGTCTGATACCCCAACTACAGAGTCTCTCAGTCTGATACCCCAACTACAGAGTCTCCCAGTCTGATACCCCAACTACACAGTCTCCCAGTCTGATACCCCAACTACAGAGTCTCTCAGTCTGATACCCCAACTACACAGTCTCCCAGTCTGATATCCCAACTACACAGTCTCTCAGTCTGATACCCCAACTACACAGTCTCCAGTCTGATACCCCAACTACAGAGTCTCCCAGTCTGATACCCCAACTACAGAGTCTCCCAGTCTGATACCCCAACTACACAGTCTCCCAGTCTGATACCCCAACTACACAGTCTCCCAGTCTGATACCCCAACTACACAGTCTCTCAGTCTGATACCCCAACTACAGAGTCTCCCAGTCTGATACCCAACTACAGAGTCTCTCAGTCTGATACCCCAACTACAGAGTCTCCAGTCTGATACCCCAACTACACAGTCTCCCAGTCTGATACCCCAACTACAGTCTCTCAGTCTGATACCCCAACTACAGAGTCTCCCAGTCTGATACCCCAACTACAGAGTCTCTCAGTCTGATACCCCAACTACACAGTCTCTCAGTCTGATACCCCAACTACAGAGTCTCTCAGTCTGATACCCCAACTACACAGTCTCCAGTCTGATACCCCAACTACAGAGTCTCCCAGTCTGATACCCCAACTACACAGTCTCCCAGTCTGATACCCAACTACACAGTCTCCCAGTCTGATACCCCAACTACAGAGTCTCTCAGTCTGATACCCAACTACACAGTCTCCCAGTCTGATACCCCAACTACACAGTCTCCAGTCTGATACCCCAACTACACAGTCTCCCAGTCTGATACCCCAACTACAGAGTCTCTCAGTCTGATACCCCAACTACACAGTCTCCAGTCTGATACCCCAACTACACAGTCTCCCAGTCTGATACCCCAACTACACAGTCTCCCAGTCTGATACCCCAACTACAGAGTCTCTCAGTCTGATACCCAACTACACAGTCTCTCAGTCTGATACCCCAACTACAGAGTCTCCCAGTCTGATACCCCAACTACACAGTCTCCCAGTCTGATACCCCAACTACAGAGTCTCTCAGTCTGATACCCCAACTACACAGTCTCCAGTCTGATACCCCAACTACAGAGTCTCCCAGTCTGATACCCCAACTACACAGTCTCTCAGTCTGATACCCCAACTACACAGTCTCCCAGTCTGATACCCCAACTACACAGTCTCTCAGTCTGATACCCCAACTACAGAGTCTCCCAGTCTGATACCCCAACTACACAGTCTCCCAGTCTGATACCCCAACTACAGAGTCTCTCAGTCTGATACCCCAACTACACAGTCTCTCCAGTCTGATACCCCAACTACACAGTCTCCCAGTCTGATACCCCAACTACAGAGTCTCCAGTCTGATACCCCAACTACACAGTCTCCCAGTCTGATACCCCAACTACACAGTCTCCCAGTCTGATACCCCAACTACACAGTCTCCAGTCTGATACCCCAACTACAGAGTCTCCCAGTCTGATACCCCAACTACACAGTCTCCCAGTCTGATACCCCAACTACAGAGTCTCTCAGTCTGATACCCCAACTACACAGTCTCTCAGTCTGATACCCCAACTACAGAGTCTCCCAGTCTGATACCCCAACTACACAGTCTCTCAGTCTGATACCCCAACTACAGAGTCTCCAGTCTGATACCCCAACTACAGAGTCTCTCAGTCTGATACCCCAACTACACAGTCTCACAGTCTGATACCCCAACTACACAGTCTCCCAGTCTGATACCCCAACTACAGAGTCTCCAGTCTGATACCCCAACTACAGAGTCTCCCAGTCTGATACCCCAACTACAGAGTCTCTCAGTCTGATACCCCAACTACACAGTCTCGTTTCTGATACCCCAACTACAGAGTCTCCCAGTCTGATACCCCAACTACACAGTCTCCCAGTCTGATACCCCAACTACAGAGTCTCTCAGTCTGATACCCCAACTACACAGTCTCTCAGTCTGATACCCCAACTACACAGTCTCCAGTCTGATACCCCAACTACACAGTCTCTCAGTCTGATACCCCAACTACACAGTCTCCCAGTCTGATACCCCAACTACACAGTCTCTCAGTCTGATACCCCAACTACACAGTCTCCAGTCTGATACCCCAACTACAGAGTCTCTCAGTCTGATACCCCAACTACACAGTCTCCCAGTCTGATACCCCAACTACAGAGTCTCCCAGTCTGATACCCCAACTACACAGTCTCCCAGTCTGATACCCCAACTACAGAGTCTCTCAGTCTGATACCCCAACTACACAGTCTCTCAGTCTGATACCCCAACTACACAGTCTCTCAGTCTGATACCCCAACTACACAGTCTCAGTCTGATACCCCAACTACACAGTCTCCCAGTCTGATACCCCAACTACACAGTCTCCAGTCTGATACCCCAACTACAGAGTCTCTCAGTCTGATACCCCAACTACACAGTCTCCAGTCTGATACCCCAACTACAGAGTCTCCCAGTCTGATACCCAACTACACAGTCTCCCAGTCTGATACCCCAACTACACAGTCTCTCAGTCTGATACCCCAACTACAGAGTCTCCCAGTCTGATACCCCAACTACACAGTCTCTCAGTCTGATACCCCAACTACACAGTCTCTCAGTCTGATACCCCAACTACACAGTCTCCAGTCTGATACCCCAACTACAGAGTCTCTCAGTCTGATACCCCAACTACAGTCTCCCAGTCTGATACCCCAACTACAGAGTCTCCCAGTCTGATACCCCAACTACAGAGTCTCTCAGTCTGATACCCCAACTACACAGTCTCCCAGTCTGATACCCCAACTACACAGTCTCCAGTCTGATACCCCAACTACAGAGTCTCTCAGTCTGATACCCCAACTACACAGTCTCTGTCTGATACCCCAACTACACAGTCTCCCAGTCTGATACCCCAACTACACAGTCTCCAGTCTGATACCCCAACTACACAGTCTCCCAGTCTGATACCCCAACTACACAGTCTCTCAGTCTGATACCCCAACTACAGAGTCTCTCAGTCTGATACCCCAACTACACAGTCTCCAGTCTGATACCCCAACTACACAGTCTCCCAGTCTGATACCCCACTACAGAGTCTCTCAGTCTGATACCCCAACTACAGAGTCTCTCAGTCTGATACCCCAACTACACAGTCTCCAGTCTGATACCCCAACTACAGAGTCTCTCAGTCTGATACCCAACTACACAGTCTCTCAGTCTGATACCCCAACTACAGAGTCTCCAGTCTGATACCCCAACTACAGAGTCTCGTTTCTGATACCCCATCTACAGAGTCTCCCAGTCTGATACCCCAACTACAGTCTCCCAGTCTGATACCCCAACTACACAGTCTCTCAGTCTGATACCCCAACTACACAGTCGCCCAGTCTGATACCCCAACTACACAGTCTCTCCAGTCTGATACCCCAACTACACAGTCTCCATTCTGATACCCCAACTACACAGTCTCCCAGTCTGATACCCCAACTACACAGTCTCCAGTCTGATACCCCAACTACACAGTCTCTCAGTCTGATACCCCAACTACACAGTCTCTCAGTCTGATACCCCAACTACACAGTCTCCCAGTCTGATACCCCAACTACACAGTCTCCAGTCTGATACCCCAACTACACAGTCTCCAGTCTGATACCCCAACTACACAGTCTCCCAGTCTGATACCCCAACTACAGAGTCTCTCAGTCTGATACCCCAACTACACAGTCTCCAGTCTGATACCCCAACTACAGAGTCTCCCAGTCTGATACCTCAACTACACAGTCTCCCAGTCTGATACCCCAACTACACAGTCTCTCAGTCTGATACCCCAACTACAGAGTCTCCCAGTCTGATACCCCAACTACAAAGTCTCTCAGTCTGATACCCCAACTACACAGTCTCTCAGTCTGATACCCCAACTACACAGTCTCTCAGTCTGATACCCCAACTACAGAGTCTCCCAGTCTGATACCCCAACTACAGTCTCCCAGCCTGATACCCCAACTACAGAGTCTCCCAGTCTGATACCCCAACTACAGAGACTCTCAGTCTGATACCCCAACCAAACAGTCTCCCAGTCTGATACCCCAACTACAGTCTCCCAGTCTGATACCCCAACTACAGAGTCTCTCAGTCTGATACCCCAACTACACAGTCTCGTTTCTGATACCCCAACTACACAGTCTCCCAGTCTGACACCCCAACTACTCAGTCTCCCAGTCTGATACCCCAACTACACAGTCTCCCAGTCTGATACCCCAACTACACAGTCTCTTAGTCTGATACCCCAACTACAGAGTCTCTCAGTCTGATACCCCAACTACAGCATCTCCCAGTCTGATACCCCAACTACACTGTCTCCCAGTCTGATACCCCACTACAGAGTCTCTCAGTCTGATACCCCAACTACAGAGTCTCTCAGTCTGATACCCCAACTACACAGTCTCTCAGTCTGATACCCCAACTACAGAGTCTCTCAGTCTGATACCCCAACTACACAGTCTCTCAGTCTGATACCCCAACTACAGAGTCTCCCAGTCTGATACCCCAACTACAGAGTCTCGTTTCTGATACCCCAACTACAGAGTCTCCCAGTCTGATACCCCAACTACACAGTCTCCCAGTCTTATACCCCAACTACACAGTCTCTCAGTCTGATACCCCAACTACACAGTCGCCCAGTCTGATACCCCAACTACACAGTCTCTCAGTCTGATACCCCAACTACACAGTCTCCTTTCTGATACCCCAACTACAGAGTCTCCCAGTCTGATACCCCAACTACACAGTCTCCCAGTCTTATACCCCAACTACACAGTCTCTCAGTCTGATACCCCAACTACACAGTCTCCCAGTCGGATACCCCAACTACACAGTCTCTCAGTCTGATACCCCAACTACACAGTCTCCCAGTCTGATACCCCAACTACAGAGTCTCCGTCTGATACCCCAACTACAGAGTCTCCCAGTCTGATACCCCAACTACACAGTCTCCAGTCTGATACCCCAACTACAGAGTCTCTCAGTCTGATACCCCAACTACACAGTCTCCCAGTCTGATACCCCAACTACACAGTCTCTCAGTCTGATACCCCAACTACAGAGTCTCCCAGTCTGATACCCCAACTACAGAGTCTCCCAGTCTGATACCCCAACTACAGAGTCTCCCAGTCTGATACCCCAACTACAGTCTCTCAGTCTGATACCCCAACTACAGAGTCTCTCAGTCTGATACCCCAACTACACAGTCTCCCAGTCTGATTCCCCAACTACACAGTCTCCCAGTCTGATACCCCAACTACAGTCTCCCAGTCTGATACCCCAACTACAGAGTCTCCCAGTCTGATACCCCAACTACAGAGTCTCTCAGTCTGATACCCCAACTACAAGGTCTCCCAGTCTGATACCCCAACTACAGAGTCTCAGTCTGATACCCCAACTACACAGTCTCTCAGTCTGATACCCCAACTACAGAGTCTCCCAGTCTGATACCCCAACTACACAGTCTCCCAGTCTGATACCCCAACTACAGAGTCTCCAGTCTGATACCCCAACTACACAGTCTCCCAGTCTGATACCCCAACTACAGAGTCTCTCAGTCTGATACCCCAACTACACAGTCTCCAGTCTGATACCCCAACTACACAGTCTCCCAGTCTGATACCCCAACTACACAGTCTCCCAGTCTGATACCCCAACTACAGAGTCTCTCAGTCTGATACCCCAACTACACAGTCTCTCAGTCTGATACCCCAACTACAGAGTCTCTCAGTCTGATACCCCAACTACACAGTCTCCAGTCTGATACCCCAACTACAGAGTCTCCCAGTCTGATACCCCAACTACACAGTCTCCAGTCTGATACCCCAACTACAGAGTCTCCCAGTCTGATACCCCAACTACACAGTCTCTCAGTCTGATACCCCAACTACAGAGTCTCCCAGTCTGATACCCCAACTACACAGTCTCCCAGTCTGATACCCCAACTACACAGTCTCCAGTCTGATACCCCAACTACACAGTCTCCCAGTCTGATACCCCAACTACACAGTCTCTCAGTCTGATACCCCAACTACAGAGTCTCTCAGTCTGATACCCCAACTACAGAGTCTCCCAGTCTGATACCCCAACTACAGAGTCTCTCAGTCTGATACCCCAACTACAGAGTCTCTCAGTCTGATACCCCAACTACAGAGTCTCTCAGTCTGATACCCCAACTACACAGTCTCCCAGTCTGATACCCCAACTACACAGTCTCCCAGTCTGATACCCCAACTACAGAGTCTCCCAGTCTGATACCCCAACTACAGAGTCTCTCAGTCTGATACCCCAACTACAGAGTCTCTCAGTCTGATACCCCAACTACACAGTCTCCCAGTCTGATACCCCAACTACACAGTCTCCCAGTCTGATACCCCAACTACAGTCTCCCAGTCTGATACCCCAACTACAGAGTCTCCAGTCTGATACCCCAACTACAGAGTCTCTCAGTCTGATACCTCAACTAAAGGGTCTCTCAGTCTGATACCCAACTACACAGTCTCTCAGTCTGATACCCCAACTACACAGTCTCTCAGTCTGATACCCCAACTACACAGTCTCCAGTCTGATACCCCAACTACACAGTCTCTCAGTCTGATACCCCAACTACACAGTCTCCCAGTCTGATACCCCAACTACACAGTCTCTCAGTCTGATACCCCAACTACACAGTCTCTCAGTCTGATACCCCAACTACAGAGTCTCCCAGTCTGATACCCCAACTACAGAGTCTCTCAGTCTGATACCCCAACTACACAGTCTCCAGTCTGATACCCCAACTACACAGTCTCCCAGTCTGATACCCCAACTACACAGTCTCCAGTCTGATACCCCAACTACAGAGTCTCCCAGTCTGATACCCCAACTACAGAGTCTCCCAGTCTGATACCCCAACTACACAGTCTCCAGTCTGATACCCCAACTACACAGTCTCCCAGTCTGATACCCCAACTACACAGTCTCCAGTCTGATACCCCAACTACACAGTCTCTCAGTCTGATACCCCAACTACACAGTCTCTCAGTCTGATACCCCAACTACACAGTCTCCCAGTCTGATACCCCAACTACACAGTCTCCAGTCTGATACCCCAACTACACAGTCTCCCAGTCTGATACCCCAACTACACAGTCTCTCAGTCTGATACCCCAACTACACAGTCTCTCAGTCTGATACCCCAACTACAGAGTCTCTCAGTCTGATACCCCAACTACACAGTCTCCAGTCTGATACCCCAACTACACAGTCTCCCAGTCTGATACCCCAACTACAGAGTCTCTCAGTCTGATACCCCAACTACAGAGTCTCCCAGTCTGATACCCCAACTACACAGTCTCTCAGTCTGATACCCCAACTACACAGTCTCCAGTCTGATACCCCAACTACACAGTCTCCCAGTCTGATACCCCAACTACACAGTCTCTCAGTCTGATACCCCAACTACAGAGTCTCCCAGTCTGATACCCCAACTACACAGTCTCCAGTCTGATACCCCAACTACAGAGTCTCCCAGTCTGATACCCAACTACAGTCTCTCAGTCTGATACCCCAACTACAGAGTCTCTCAGTCTGATACCCAACTACACAGTCTCCCAGTCTGATACCCCAACTACACAGTCTCCCAGTCTGATACCCCAACTACAGTCTCCAGTCTGATACCCCAACTACAGAGTCTCCCAGTCTGATACCCCAACTACAGAGTCTCTCAGTCTGATACCCCAACTACAGAGTCTCTCAGTCTGATACCCAACTACAGAGTCTCTCAGTCTGATACCCAACTACACAGTCTCTCATTCTGATACCCCAACTACAGAGTCTCCCAGTCTGATACCCCAACTACACAGTCTCTCAGTCTGATACCCCAACTACACAGTCTCTCAGTCTGATACCCCAACTACACAGTCTCTCAGTCTGATACCCCAACTACAGAGTCTCCCAGTCTGATACCCCAACTACAGTCTCCCAGTCTGATACCCCAACTACAGAGTCTCCCAGTCTGATACCCCAACTACAGAGTCTCTCAGTCTGATACCCCAACTACACAGTCTCCCAGTCTGATACCCCAACTACACAGTCTCCAGTCTGATACCCCAACTACAGAGTCTCTCAGTCTGATACCCCAACTACACAGTCTCCAGTCTGATACCCCAACTACACAGTCTCCAGTCTGATACCCCAACTACACAGTCTCCCAGTCTGATACCCCAACTACACAGTCTCCCAGTCTGATACCCCAACTACACAGTCTCTTAGTCTGATACCCCAACTACAGAGTCTCTCAGTCTGATACCCCAACTACAGCAGTCTCTCAGTCTGATACCCCAACTACACAGTCTCCAGTCTGATACCCCAACTACAGAGTCTCTCAGTCTGATACCCCAACTACAGAGTCTCTCAGTCTGATACCCCAACTACACAGTCTCTCAGTCTGATACCCCAACTACAGAGTCTCCAGTCTGATACCCCAACTACACAGTCTCTCAGTCTGATACCCCAACTACAGAGTCTCCCAGTCTGATACCCCAACTACACAGTCTCTCATTCTGATACCCCAACTACAGAGTCTCCCAGTCTGATACCCCAACTACACAGTCTCCAGTCTGATACCCCAACTACACAGTCTCTCAGTCTGATACCCCAACTACACAGTCTCCAGTCTGATACCCCAACTACACAGTCTCTCAGTCTGATACCCCAACTACACAGTCTCCAGTCTGATACCCCAACTACAGAGTCTCCAGTCTGATACCCCAACTACACAGTCTCCCAGTCTGATACCCCAACTACACAGTCTCTCAGTCTGATACCCCAACTACACAGTCTCCAGTCTGATACCCCAACTACACAGTCTCCAGTCTGATACCCCAACTACACAGTCTCCAGTCTGATACCCCAACTACAGAGTCTCCAGTCTGATACCCCAACTACACAGTCTCCCAGTCTGATACCCCAACTACACAGTCTCCAGTCTGATACCCCAACTACACAGTCTCCCAGTCTGATACCCCAACTACACAGTCTCTCAGTCTGATACCCCAACTACAGAGTCTCCCAGTCTGATACCCCAACTACAGAGTCTCCAGTCTGATACCCCAACTACAGAGTCTCCCAGTCTGATACCCAACTACAGTCTCTCAGTCTGATACCCCAACTACAGAGTCTCTCAGTCTGATACCCCAACTACACAGTCTCCCAGTCTGATACCCCAACTACACAGTCTCCCAGTCTGATACCCCAACTACACAGTCTCCAGTCTGATACCCCAACTACAGAGTCTCCAGTCTGATACCCCAACTACAGTCTCTCAGTCTGATACCCCAACTAAAGAGTCTCTCAGTCTGATACCCCAACTACAGAGTCTCTCAGTCTGATACCCCAACTACACAGTCTCCAGTCTGATACCCCAACTACAGAGTCTCCAGTCTGATACCCCAACTACACAGTCTCCAGTCTGATACCCCAACTACACAGTCTCCCAGTCTGATACCCCAACTACAGAGTCTCCAGTCTGATACCCCAACTACACAGTCTCCAGTCTGATACCCCAACTACAGAGTCTCTCAGTCTGATACCCCAACTACACAGTCTCCCAGTCTGATACCCCAACTACACAGTCTCCAGTCTGATACCCCAACTACACAGTCTCCCAGTCTGATACCCCAACTACAGAGTCTCTCAGTCTGATACCCCAACTACACAGTCTCTCAGTCTGATACCCCAACTACAGAGTCTCTCAGTCTGATACCCCAACTACACAGTCTCCAGTCTGATACCCCAACTACACAGTCTCCCAGTCTGATACCCCAACTACACAGTCTCCCAGTCTGATACCCCAACTACACAGTCTCCAGTCTGATACCCCAACTACACAGTCTCCAGTCTGATACCCCAACTACACAGTCTCCAGTCTGATACCCCAACTACACAGTCTCCCAGTCTGATACCCCAACTACAGAGTCTCTCAGTCTGATACCCCAACTACACAGTCTCCCAGTCTGATACCCCAACTACACAGTCTCTCAGTCTGATACCCCAACTACACAGTCTCCAGTCTGATACCCCAACTACACAGTCTCCAGTCTGATACCCCAACTACACAGTCTCCAGTCTGATACCCCAACTACAGAGTCTCTCAGTCTGATACCCCAACTACACAGTCTCTCAGTCTGATACCCCAACTACACAGTCTCCCAGTCTGATACCCCAACTACACAGTCTCCCAGTCTGATACCCCAACTACACAGTCTCCAGTCTGATACCCCAACTACACAGTCTCCAGTCTGATACCCCAACTACACAGTCTCCAGTCTGATACCCCAACTACACAGTCTCCCAGTCTGATACCCCAACTACACAGTCTCTCAGTCTGATACCCCAACTACACAGTCTCCAGTCTGATACCCCAACTACACAGTCTCCAGTCTGATACCCCAACTACACAGTCTCTCAGTCTGATACCCCAACTACAGTCTCTCAGTCTGATACCCCAACTACACAGTCTCCCAGTCTGATACCCCAACTACACAGTCTCCAGTCTGATACCCCAACTACACAGTCTCTCAGTCTGATACCCCAACTACACAGTCTCTCAGTCTGATACCCCAACTACACAGTCTCCCAGTCTGATACCCCAACTACACAGTCTCTCAGTCTGATACCCCAACTACACAGTCTCTCAGTCTGATACCCCAACTACAGAGTCTCCAGTCTGATACCCCAACTACACAGTCTCCAGTCTGATACCCCAACTACACAGTCTCCCAGTCTGATACCCCAACTACACAGTCTCCAGTCTGATACCCCAACTACACAGTCTCCAGTCTGATACCCCAACTACACAGTCTCCAGTCTGATACCCCAACTACAGAGTCTCCCAGTCTGATACCCCAACTACAGAGTCTCCCAGTCTGATACCCCAACTACACAGTCTCCAGTCTGATACCCCAACTACAGAGTCTCTCAGTCTGATACCCCAACTACACAGTCTCCAGTCTGATACCCCAACTACACAGTCTCCAGTCTGATACCCCAACTACACAGTCTCCAGTCTGATACCCCAACTACACAGTCTCCAGTCTGATACCCCAACTACACAGTCTCCCAGTCTGATACCCCAACTACACAGTCTCTCAGTCTGATACCCCAACTACACAGTCTCCCAGTCTGATACCCCAACTACAGAGTCTCTCAGTCTGATACCCCAACTACACAGTCTCTCAGTCTGATACCCCAACTACACAGTCTCCCAGTCTGATACCCCAACTACACAGTCTCTCAGTCTGATACCCCAACTACAGAGTCTCCCAGTCTGATACCCCAACTACACAGTCTCCCAGTCTGATACCCCAACTACACAGTCTCCAGTCTGATACCCCAACTACACAGTCTCCAGTCTGATACCCCAACTACAGAGTCTCTCAGTCTGATACCCCAACTACACAGTCTCCCAGTCTGATACCCAACTACACAGTCTCCCAGTCTGATACCCCAACTACACAGTCTCGTTCTGATACCCCAACTACAGAGTCTCCAGTCTGATACCCCAACTACAGAGTCTCTCAGTCTGATACCCCAACTACACAGTCTCCAGTCTGATACCCCAACTACACAGTCTCCAGTCTGATACCCCAACTACACAGTCTCCAGTCTGATACCCCAACTACAGAGTCTCCAGTCTGATACCCCAACTACAGAGTCTCTGTCTGATACCCCAACTACAGAGTCTCTCAGTCTGATACCCCAACTACACAGTCTCCAGTCTGATACCCCAACTACACAGTCTCGTGTCTGATACCCCAACTACACAGTCTCCCAGTCTGATAGCCCAACTACACAGTCTCTCAGTCTGATACCCCAACTACACAGTCTCGTTTCTGATACCCCAACTACAGAGTCTCCCAGTCTGATACCCCAACTACACAGTCTCCCAGTCTTATACCCCAACTACAGAGTCTCTCAGTCTGATACCCCAACTACACAGTCTCCAGTCTGATACCCCAACTACACAGTCTCTCAGTCTGATACCCCAACTACAGAGTCTCCGTCTGATACCCCAACTACACAGTCTCCCAGTCTGATACCCCAACTACAGAGTCTCCCAGTCTGATACCACAACTACAGAGTCTCTCAGTCTGATACCTCAACTACAGAGTCTCTCAGTCTGATAGCCCCAACTACACAGTCTCTCAGTCTGATACCCCAACTACACAGTCTCTCAGTCTGATACCCCAATTACAGAGTCTCTCAGTCTGATACCCCAACTACACAGTCTCCAGTCTGATACCCCAACTACAGAGTCTCCCAGTCTGATACCCCTACTACACAGTCTCCCAGTCTGATACCCCAACTACAGAGTCTCTCAGTCTGATACCCCAACTACACAGTCTCCCAGTCTAATTCCCCAACTACACAGTCTCTCAGTCTGATACCCCAACTACAGAGTCTCTCAGTCTCATACCCCAACTACACAGTGTCCCAGTCTGATACCCCAACTACAGAGTCTCTCAGTCTGATACCCCAACTACACAGTCTCCCAGTCTGTTACCCCAACTACAGAGTCTCTCAGTCTGATACCCCAACTACACAGTCTCCAGTCTGATACCCCAACTACACAGTCTCCCAGTCTGATACCCCAACTACACAGTCTCCAGTCTGATACCCCAACTACACAGTCTCCCAGTCTGATACCTCAACTACAGAGTCTCCCAGTCTGATACCCCAACTACACAGTCTCCCAGTCTGATACCCCAACTACACAGTCTCTCAGTCTGATACCCCAACTACAGTCTCCCAGTCTGATACCCCAACTACACAGTCTCCCAGTCTGATACCCCAACTACAGAGTCTCTCAGTCTGATACCCCAACCACAGAGTCTCTCAGTCTGATACCCCAACTACACAGTCTCCCAGTCTGATACCCCAACTACACAGTCTCTCAGTCTGATACCCCAACTACACAGTCTCCAGTCTGATACCCCAACTACACAGTCTCCAGTCTGATACCCCAACTACACAGTCTCCCAGTCTGATACCCCAACTACAGAGTCTCTCAGTCTGATACCCCAGCTACACAGTCTCTCAGTCTGATACACCAACTACACAGTCTCCCAGTCTGATACCCCAACTACAGAGTCTCCAGTCTGATACCCCAACTACAGAGTCTCCCAGTCTGATACCCCAACTACACAGTCTCCCAGTCTGATACCCCAACTACACAGTCTCTCAGTCTGATACCCCAACTACAGAGTCTCCAGTCTGATACCCCAACTACACAGTCTCCAGTCTGATACCCCAACTACACAGTCTCCCAGTCTGATACCCCAACTACACAGTCTCCCAGTCTGATACCCCAACTACACAGTCTCTCAGTCTGATACCCCAACTACACAGTCTCTCAGTCTGATACCCCAACTACACAGCCTCCCAGTCTGATACCCCAACTACACAGTCTCCCAGTCTGATACCCCAACTACACAGTCTCCCAGTCTGATACCCCAACTACACAGTCTCCCAGTCTGATACCCCAACTACACAGTCTCCCAGTCTGATACCCCAACTACACAGTCTCCCAGTCTGATACCCCAACTACACAGTCTCCCAGTCTGATACCCCAACTACAGAGTCTCTCAGTCTGATACCTCAACTACAGAGTCTCTCAGTCTGATACCCCAACTACAGTCTCCCAGCCTGATACCCCAACTACAGAGTCTCCCAGTCTGATTCCCCAACTACAGAGTCTCCCAGTCTGATACCCCAACTACACAGTCTCTCAGTCTGATACCCCAACTACACAGTCACCCAGTCTGATACCCCAACTACAGAGTCTCCCAGTCTGATACCCCAACTACAGAGTCTCTCAGTCTGATATCCCAACTACAGAGTCTCTCAGTCTGATCCCCCAACTACACAGTCTCGTTTCTGATACCCCAACTACAGAGTCTCCCAGTCTGATACCCCAACTACACAGTCTCCCAGTCTGATACCCCAACTACAGAGTCTCTCAGTCTGATACCCCAACTACACAGCCTCCCAGTCTGATACCCCAACTACACAGTCTCCCAGTCTGATACCCCAACTACAGAGTCTCCCAGTCTGATACCCCAACTACAGAGTCTCCCAGTCTGATACCCCAACTACACAGTCTCTCAGTCTGATACCCCAACTACAGAATCTCCCAGTCTGATACCCCAACTACAGTGTCTCCCAGTCTGATACCCCAACTACACAGTCTCCCAGTCTGATACCCCAACTACAGAGTCTCTCAGTCTGATACCTCAACTACAGAGTCTCTCAGTCTGATACCCCAACTACAGTCTCCCAGCCTGATACCCCAACTACAGAGTCTCCCAGTCTGATTCCCCAACTACAGAGTCTCTCAGTCTGATACCCCAACCAAACAGTCTCCCAGTCTGATACCCCAACTACAGAGTCTCTCAGTCTGATACCCCAACTACAGAGTCTCTCAGTCTGATTCCCCAACTACAGAGTCTCCCAGTCTGATACCCCAGCTACACAGTCTCTCAGTCTGATACCCCAACTACACAGTCTGCCAGTCTGATACCCCAACTACAGAGTCTCCCAGTCTGATACCCCAACTACACAGTCTCCCAGTCTTATACCCCAACTACACAGTCTCTCAGTCTGATACCCCAACTACAGAGTCTCCGTCTGATACCCCAACTACACAGTCTCCCAGTCTGATACCCCAACTACAGAGTCTCCCAGTCTGATACCCCAGCTACAGAGTCTCTTAGTCTGATACCTCAACTACAGAGTCTCTCAGTCTGATACCCCAACTACACAGTCTGTCAGTCTGATGCCCCAACTACACAGTCACCCAGTCTGATAGCCCAACTACACAGTCTCTCAGTCTGATACCCCAACTACAGAGTCTCTCAGTCTGATACCCCAACTAAACAGTCTCTCAGTCTGATATCCCAACTACAGAGTCTCTCAGTCTGATCCCCCAACTACACAGTCTCCAAGTCTGATACCCCAACTACACAGTCCCCAGTCTGATACCCCAACTACACAGTCTCTTAGTCTGATACCTCAACTACACAGTCTCTCAGTCTGATACCCCAACTACACAGTCTCCCAGTCTGATACCCCAACTACAGAGTCTCTTAGTCTGATACCCCAACGACACAGTCTCTCAGTCTGATACCCCAACTACACAGTCTCTCAGTCTGATACCCCAACTACACAGTCTCCAGTCTGATACCCCAACTACACAGTCTCCCAGTCTGATACCCCAACTACAGAGTCTCTTAGTCTGATACCTCAACTACACAGTCTCTCAGTCTGATACCCCAACTACACAGTCTCCCAGTCTGATACCCCAACTACACAGTCTCTCAGTCTGATACCCCAACTGCAGAGTCTCTCAGTCTGATACCTCAACTACAGAGTCTCTCAGTCTGATATCCCAACTACACAGTCTCTCAGTCTGATACCCCAACTACACAGTCTCCCAGTCTGATATCCCAACTACACAGTCTCTCAGTCTGATACCCCAATTACAGAGTCTCTCAGTCTGATACCCCAACTACAGAGTCTCTCAGTCTGATACCCCAACTACACAGTCTCCCAGTCTAATTCCCCAACTACACAGTCTCCCAGTCTGATATCCCAACTACACAGTCTCTCAGTCTGATACCCCAACTACACAGTCTCCCAGTCTGATACCCCAATTACAGAGTCTCTCAGTCTGATACCCCAACTACAGAGTCTCTCAGTCTGATACCCCAACTACACAGTCTCCCAGTCTAATTCCCCAACTACACAGTCTCCCAGTCTGATATCCCAACTACACAGTCTCTCAGTCTGATACCCCAACTACACAGTCTCCCAGTCTGATATCCCAACTACACAGTCTCTCAGTCTAATACCCCAATTACAGAGTCTCTCAGTCTGATACCCCAACTACACAGTCTCCCAGTCTAATTCCCCAACTACACAGTCTCCCAGTCTGATACCCCAACTACACAGTCTCTCAGTCTGATACTCCAACTACACAGTCTCTCAGTCTGATACCCCAACTACACAGTCTCCCAGTCTGATACCCCAACTACAGTCTCCCAGTCTGATACCCCAACTACAGAGTCTCTCAGTCTGATACCCCAACTACACAGTCTCTCAGTCTGATACCCCAACTACACAGTCTCCCAGTCTGATACCCCAACTACAGAGTCTCTCAGTCTGATGCCCCAACTACAGAGTCTCTCAGTCTGATACCCCAACTACACAGTCTCCCAGTCTAATACCCCAACTACACAGTCTCTCAGTCTGATACTCCAACTACACAGTCTCTCAGTCTGATACCCCAACTACACAGTCTCTCAGTCTGATACCCCAACTACACAGTCTCTCAGTCTGATACCCCAACTACACAGTCTCTCAGTCTGATATCCCAACTACACAGTCTCCCAGTCTAATTCCCCAACTACACAGTCTCTCAGTCTGATACCCCAACTACACAGTCTCTCAGTCTGATACCCCAACTACAGAGTCTCTCAGTCTGATACCCCAACTACACAGTCTCTCAGTCTGATACCCCAACTACACAGTCTCTCAGTCTGATATCCCAACTACACAGTCTCTCAGTCTGATACCCCAACTACACAGTCTCTCAGTCTGATATCCCAACTACAGAGTCTCCCAGTCTGATACCCAACTACAGAGTCTCTCAGTCTGATACCCCAACTACACAATCTCCCAGTCTGATACCCCAACTACACAGTCTCCAGTCTGATACCCCAACTACAGAGTCTCCCAGTCTGATACCCCAACTACACAGTCTCTCAGTCTGATACCCCAACTACACAGTCTGCCAGTCTGATACCCCAACTACAGAGTCTCCCAGTCTGATCCCCAACTACACAGTCTCCCAGTCTGATACCCCAACTACACAGTCTCTCAGTCTGATACCCCAACTACAGAGTCTCTCAGTCTGATACCCCATCTACAGAGTCTCCCAGTCTGATACCCCAACTACACAGTCTCCCAGTCTGATACCCCCAACTACAGAGTCTCTCAGTCTCATACCCCAACTACACAGTCTCCCAGTCTGATACCCCAACTACACAGTCTCTCAGTCTGATACCCCAGCTACAAAGTCTGCCAGTCTGATACCCCAACTACAGAGTCTCCCAGTCTGATACCCCAAATAGAGAGTCTCCCAGTCTGATACCCCAACTACACAGTCTCCCAGTCTGATACCCCAACTACACAGTCTCCCAGTCTGATACCCCAACTACACAGTCTCTCAGTGAGATACCCCAACTACAGAGTCTCCCAGTCTGATACCTCAACTACAGAGTCTCTCAGTCTGATACCCCAACTACAGAGTCTCCCAGTCTGATACACCAACTACACAGTCTCCCAGTCTGATACCCCAACTACAGTCTCCGAGTCTGATACCCCAACTACAGAGTCTCCCAGTCTGATACCCCAACTACAGAGTCTCTCAGTCTGATACCCCAACTAAAGGGTCTCTCAGTCTGATATCCCAACTACAGAGTCTCTCAGTCTGATCCCCCAACTACACAGTCTCGTTTCTGATACCCCAACTACAGAGTCTCCCAGTCTGATACCCCAACTACACAGTCTCCCAGTCTGATACCCCAACTACACAGTCTCCCAGTCTGATACCCCAATTACAGAGTCTCTCAGTCTGATACCCCAACTACACAGTCTCCCAGTCTGATACCCCAACTACACAGTCTCCCAGTCTAATTCCCCAACTACACAGTCTCCCAGTCTGATACCCCAACTACAGAGTCTCTCAGTCTGATACCCCAACTACACAGTCTCCCAGTCTGATACCCCAACTACACAGTCTCCCAGTCTAATACCCCAACTACACAGTCACCCAGTCTGATACCCCAACTACAGAGTCTCTCAGTCTCATACCCCAACTACACAGTCTCTCAGTCTGATACCCCAACTACAGAGTCTCCCAGTCTGATACCCCAACTACACAGTCTCCCAGTCTGATACCCCAACTACAGAGTCTCTCAGTCTGATACCCCAACTACACAGTCTCCAGTCTGATACCCCAACTACAGAGTCTCCCAGTCTGATACCCCAACTACACAGTCTCTCAGTGAGATACCCCAACTACACAGTCTCCCAGTCTGATACCCCAACTACACAGTCTCTCAGTGAGATACCCCAACTACAGAGTCTCCCAGTCTGATACCCCAACTACACAGTCTCCCAGTCTGATACCCCCAACTACAGAGTCTCTCAGTCTGATACCCCAACTACACAGTCTCTCAGTGAGATACCCCAACTACACAGTCTCCCAGTCTGATACCCCCAACTACAGAGTCTCTCAGTCTGATACCCCAACTACACAGTCTCCCAGTCTGATACCCCAACTACACAGTCTCCCAGTCTGATACCCCAACTACACAGTCTCTCAGTGAGATACCCCAACTACAGAGTCTCCCAGTCTGATACCCCAACTACACAGTCTCCCAGTCTGATACCCCCAACTACAGAGTCTCTCAGTCTGATACCCCAACTACACACTCTCTCAGTCTGATACCCCAACTACAGAGTCTCCCAGTCTGATACCCCAACTACACAGTCTCTCAGTCTGATACCTCAACTACAGAGTCTCTCAGTCTGATACCCCAACTACAGAGTCTCTCAGTCGGATACCCCAACTACACAGTCTCCCAGTCTGATACACCAACTACACAGTCTCCCAGTCTGATACCCCAACTACAGTCTCCGAGTCTGATACCCCAACTACAGAGTCTCCCAGTCTGATATCCCAACTACAGAGTCTCTCAGTCTGATCCCCCAACTACACAGTCTCGTTTCTGATACCCCATCTACAGAGTCTCCCAGTCTGATACCCCAACTACACAGTCTCCCAGTCTGATACCCCAACTACAGAGTCTCTTAGTCTGATATCCCAACTACACAGTCTCTCAGTCTGATACCCCACCTACACAGTCTCTCAGTCTGATGCCCCAACTACACAGTCTCTCAGTCAGATACCCCAACTACACAGTCTCCCAGTCTGATACCCCAACGACACAGTCTCTCAGTCTCATACCCCAACTACACAGTGTCTCAGTCTGATACCCCAACTACAGAGTCTCTCAGTCTGATACCCCAACTACACAGTCTCCCAGTCTGATATCCCAACTACAGAGTCTCCCAGTCTGATACCCCAACTACACAGTCTCCCAGTCTGATACCCCAACTACAGAGTCTCTCAGTCTGATACCCCAACTACACAGTCTCACAGTCTGATACCCCAACTACACAGTCTCTCAGTCTGATACCCCAACTACACAGTCTCAGTCTGATACCCCAACTACACAATCTCCCAGTCTGATACCCCAACTACAGAGTCTCCCAGTCTGATACCCCAACTACAGAGTCTCTCAGTCTGATACCCCAACTACACAGTCTCCAGTCTGATACCCCAACTACAGAGTCTCCCAGTCTGAAACCTCAACTACACAGTCTCCCAGTCTGATACCCCAACTACACAGTCTCTCAGTCTGATACCCCAACTACAGAGTCTCCCAGTCTGATACCCCAACTACAAAGTCTCTCAGTCTGATACCCCAACTACACAGTCTCTCAGTCTGATACCCCAACTACACAGCCTCTCAGTCTGATTCCCCAACTACAGAGTCTCCCAGTCTGATACCCCAACTACAGTCTCCCAGCCTGATACCCCAACTACAGAGTCTCCCAGTCTGATTCCCCAACTACAGAGACTCTCAGTCTGATACCCCAGACAAACAGTCTCCCAGTCTGATACCCCAACTACAGTCTCCGAGTCTGATACCCCAACTACAGAGTCTCTCAGTCTGATACCCCAACTACACAGTCTCGTTTCTGATACCCCAACTACAAAGTCTCCCAGTCTGACACCCCAACTACTCAGTCTCCCAGTCTGATACCCCAACTACACAGTCTCCCAGTCTGATACCCCAACTACACAGTCTCTTAGTCTGATACCCCAACTACAGAGTCTCTCAGTCTGATACCCCAACTACAGCATCTCCCAGTCTGATACCTCAACTACACTGTCTCCCAGTCTGATACCCCACTACAGAGTCTCTCAGTCTGATACCCCAACTACAGAGTCTCTCAGTCTGATACCCCAACTACACAGTCTCTCAGTCTGATACCCCAACTACAGAGTCTCTCAGTCTGATACCCCAACTACACAGTCTCTCAGTCTGATACCCCAACTACAGAGTCTCCCAGTCTGATACCCCAACTACAGAGTCTCGTTTCTGATACCCCAACTACAGAGTCTCCCAGTCTGATACCCCAACTACACAGTCTCCCAGTCTTATACCCCAACTACACAGTCTCTCAGTCTAATACCCCAACTACACAGTCGCCCAGTCTGATACCCCAACTACACAGTCTCTCAGTCTGATACCCCAACTACACAGTCTCCTTTCTGATACCCCAACTACTCAGTCTCCCAGTCTGATACCCCAACTACTCAGTCTCCCAGTCTTATACCCCAACTACACAGTCTCTCAGTCTGATACCCCAACTACACAGTCTCCCAGTCGGATACCCCAACTACACAGTCTCTCAGTCTGATACCCCAACTACACAGTCTCCCAGTCTGATACCCCAACTACAGAGTCTCCGTCTGATACCCCAACTACAGAGTCTCCCAGTCTGATACCCCAACTACACAGTCTCCCAGTCTGATACCCCCAACTACAGAGTCTCTCAGTCTGATACCCCAACTACACAGTCTGCCATTCTGATACCCCAACTACAGAGTCTCCCAGTCTGATACCTCAACTACATAGTCTCCCAGTCTGATACCCCAACTACACAGTCTCTCAGTCTGATACCCCAACTACAGAGTCTCCCAGTCTGATACCCCAACTACAAAGTCTCTCAGTCTGATACCCCAACTACACAGTCTCTCAGTCTGATACCCCAACTACACAGCCTCTCAGTCTGATTCCCCAACTACAGAGTCTCCCAGTCTGATACCCCAACTACAGTCTCCCAGCCTGATACCCCAACTACAGAGTCTCCCAGTCTGATACCCCAACTACAGAGACTCTCAGTCTGATACCCCAACCAAACAGTCTCCCAGTCTGATACCCCAACTACAGTCTCCGAGTCTGATACCCCAACTACAGAGTCTCTCAGTCTGATACCCCAACTACACAGTCTCGTTTCTGATACCCCAACTACAAAGTCTCCCAGTCTGACACCCCAACTACTCAGTCTCCCAGTCTGATACCCCAACTACACAGTCTCCCAGTCTGATACCCCAACTACACAGTCTCTTAGTCTGATACCCCAACTACAGAGTCTCTCAGTCTGATACCCCAACTACAGCATCTCCCAGTCTGATACCTCAACTACACTGTCTCCCAGTCTGATACCCCACTACAGAGTCTCTCAGTCTGATACCCCAACTACAGAGTCTCTCAGTCTGATACCCCAACTACACAGTCTCTCAGTCTGATACCCCAACTACAGAGTCTCTCAGTCTGATACCCCAACTACACAGTCTCTCAGTCTGATACCCCAACTACAGAGTCTCCCAGTCTGATACCCCAACTACAGAGTCTCGTTTCTGATACCCCAACTACAGAGTCTCCCAGTCTGATACCCCAACTATTCAGTCTCCCAGTCTTATACCCCAACTACACAGTCTCTCAGTCTGATACCCCAACTACACAGTCTCCCAGTCTGATACCCCAACTACACAGTCTCTCAGTCTGATACCCCAACTACACAGTCTCCAGTCTGATACCCCAACTACAGAGTCTCCCAGTCTGATACCCCAACTACTCAGTCTCCCAGTCTTATACCCCAACTACACAGTCTCTCAGTCTGATACCCCAACTACACAGTCTCCCAGTCGGATACCCCAACTACACAGTCTCTCAGTCTGATACCCCAACTACACAGTCTCCCAGTCTGATACCCCAACTACAGAGTCTCCGTCTGATACCCCAACTACAGAGTCTCCCAGTCTGATACCCCAACTACACAGTCTCCCAGTCTGATACCCCCAACTACAGAGTCTCTCAGTCTCATACCCCAACTACACAGTCTCCCAGTCTTATACCCCAACTACACAGTCTCTCAGTCTGATACCCCAACTACAGAGTCTCCCAGTCTGATACCCCAACTACAGAATCTCCCGGTCTGATACCCCAAATAGAGAGTCTCCCAGTCTGATACCTCAACTACAGTCTCTCAGTCTGATTCCCCAACTACAGAGTCTCTCAGTCTGATACCCCAGCTACACAGTCTCCCAGTCTGATACACCAACTACACAGTCTCCCAGTCTGATACCCCAACTACAGTCTCCGAGTCTGATACCCCAACTACAGAGTCTCCCAGTCTGATACCCCAACTACAGAGTCTCTCAGTCTGATACCCCAACTAAAGGGTCTCTCAGTCTGATATCCCAACTACAGAGTATCTCAGTCTGATCCCCCAACTACACAGTCTCGTTTCTGATACCCCAACTACAGAGTCTCCCAGTCTGATACCCCAACTACACAGTCTCCCAGTCTGATACCCCAATTACAGAGTCTCCCAGTCTAATTCCCCAACTACACAGTCTCCCAGTCTGATACCCCAACTACAGAGTCTCTCAGTCTGATACCCCAACTACACAGTCTCCCAGTCTGATACCCCAACTACACAGTCTCCCAGTCTAATACCCCAACTACACAGTCACCCAGTCTGATACCCCAACTACAGAGTCTCTCAGTCTCATACCCCAACTACACAGTCTCTCAGTCTGATACCCCAACTACAGAGTCTCTCAGTCTGATACCCCAACTACACAGTCTGCCAGTCTGATACCCCAACTACAGAGTCTCCCAGTCTGATACCTCAACTACACAGTCTCACAGTCTGATACCCCAACTACAGAGTCTCCCAGTCTGATACCCCAACTACACAGTCTCTCAGTCTGATACCCCAACTACAGAGTCTCCCAGTCTGATACCCCAACTACACAGTCTCCCAGTCTGATACCCCCAACTACAGAGTCTCTCAGTCTGATACCCCAACTACACAGTCTCCCAGTCTGATACCCCAACTACACAGTCTCTCAGTCTGATACCCCAACTACAGAGTCTCTCAGTCTGGTACCCCAACTACAGAATCTCCCAGTCTGATACCCCAACTACAGAGTCTCTCAGTCTGATACCCCAACTACAGAGTCTCTCAGTCTGATTCCCCAACTACAGAGTCTCTCAGTCTGATACCCCAGCTACACAGTCTCCCAGTCTGATACACCAACTACACAGTCTCCCAGTCTGATACCCCAACTACAGAGTCTCCCAGTCTGATACCTCAACTACAGAGTCTCTCAGTCTGATTCCCCAACTACAGAGTCTCTCAGTCTGATACCCCAGCTACACAGTCTCCCAGTCTGATACACCAACTACACAGTCTCCCAGTCTGATACCCCAACTACAGTCTCCGAGTCTGATACCCCAACTACAGAGTCTCCCAGTCTGATACCCCAACTACAGAGTCTCTCAGTCTGATACCTCAACTAAAGGGTCTCTCAGTCTGATATCCCAACTACACAGTCTCTCAGTCTGATATCTCAACTACACAGTCTCTCAGTCTGATACCCCACCTACACAGTCTCTCAGTCTGATGCCCCAACTACACAGTCTCTCAGTCAGATACCTCAACTACACAGTCTCCCAGTCTGATACCCCAACTACACAGTCTCTCAGTCTGATACCCCACCTACACAGTCTCTCAGTCTGATACCCCAACTACAGAGTCTCCCAGTCTGATACCCCAACTACAGAGTCTCTCAGTCTGATACCTCAACTACACAGTCTCCCAGTCTGATACCCCAACTACACAGTCTCCCAGTCTGATACCCCAACTACACAGTCTCTCAGTCTGATACCTCAACTACAGAGTCTCCCAGTCTGATACCTCAACTACAGAGTCTCCCAGTCTGATACCCCAACTACAGAGTCTCCCAGTATGATACCCCAACTACACAGTCTCCCAGTCTGATACCCCAACTACAGATTCTCTTAGTCTGATATCTCAACTACACAGTCTCTCAGTCTGATACCCCACCTACACAGTCTCTCAGTCTGATGCCCCAACTACACAGTCTCCCAGTCTGATGCCCCAACTACACAGTCTCTCAGTCAGATACCTCAACTACACAGTCTCCCAGTCTGATACCCCAACTACACAGTCTCTCAGTCTGATACCCCACCTACACAGTCTCTCAGTCTGATACCCCAACTACAGAGTCTCTCAGTCTGATACCTCAACTACACAGTGTCTCAGTCTGATACCCCAACTACACCGTCTCCCAGTCTGATACCCCAACTACAGAGTCTCTCAGTCTGATACCCCAACTACAGAGTCTCCCAGTCTGATACCCCAACTACACAGTGTCTCAGTCTGATACCCCAACTACACAGTCTCAGTCTGATACCCCAACTACACAGTCTCCCAGTCTTATACCCCAACTACACAGTCTCTCAGTCTGATACCCCAACTACAGAGTCTCCCAGTCTGATACCCCAACTACAGAATCTCCCGGTCTGATACCCCAAATAGAGAGTCTCCCAGTCTGATACCTCAACTACAGTCTCTCAGTCTGATTCCCCAACTACAGAGTCTCTCAGTCTGATACCCCAGCTACACAGTCTCCCAGTCTGATACACCAACTACACAGTCTCCCAGTCTGATACCCCAACTACAGTCTCCGAGTCTGATACCCCAACTACAGAGTCTCCCAGTCTGATACCCCAACTACAGAGTCTCTCAGTCTGATACCCCAACTAAAGGGTCTCTCAGTCTGATATCCCAACTACAGAGTCTCTCAGTCTGATCCCCCAACTACACAGTCTCGTTTCTGATACCCCAACTACAGAGTCTCCCAGTCTGATACCCCAACTACACAGTCTCTCAGTCTGATACCCCAACTACACAGCCTCTCAGTCTGATTCCCCAACTACAGAGTCTCCCAGTCTGATACCCCAACTACAGTCTCCCAGCCTGATACCCCAACTACAGAGTCTCCCAGTCTGATTCCCCAACTACAGAGACTCTCAGTCTGATACCCCAACCAAACAGTCTCCCAGTCTGATACCCCAACTACAGTCTCCGAGTCTGATACCCCAACTACAGAGTCTCTCAGTCTGATACCCCAACTACACAGTCTCGTTTCTGATACCCCAACTACAAAGTCTCCCAGTCTGACACCCCAACTACTCAGTCTCCCAGTCTGATACCCCAACTACACAGTCTCCCAGTCTGATACCCCAACTACACAGTCTCTTAGTCTGATACCCCAACTACAGAGTCTCTCAGTCTGATACCCCAACTACAGCATCTCCCAGTCTGATACCTCAACTACACTGTCTCCCAGTCTGATAACCCCACTACAGAGTCTCTCAGTCTGATACCCCAACTACAGAGTCTCTCAGTCTGATACCCCAACTACACAGTCTCTCAGTCTGATACCCCAACTACAGAGTCTCTCAGTCTGATACCCCAACTACACAGTCTCTCAGTCTGATACCCCAACTACAGAGTCTCCCAGTCTGATACCCCAACTACAGAGTCTCGTTTCTGATACCCCAACTACAGAGTCTCCCAGTCTGATACCCCAACTATTCAGTCTCCCAGTCTTATACCCCAACTACACAGTCTCTCAGTCTGATACCCCAACTACACAGTCTCCCAGTCTGATACCCCAACTACACAATCTCTCAGTCTGATACCCCAACTACACAGTCTCCTTTCTGATACCCCAACTACAGAGTCTCCCAGTCTGATACCCCAACTACTCAGTCTCCCAGTCTTATACCCCAACTACACAGTCTCTCAGTCTGATACCCCAACTACACAGTCTCCCAGTCGGATACCCCAACTACACAGTCTCTCAGTCTGATACCCCAACTACACAGTCTCCCAGTCTGATACCCCAACTACAGAGTCTCCCAGTCTGATACCCCAACTACACAGTCTCCCAGTCTGATACCCCAACTACAGAGTCTCTCAGTCTCATACCCCAACTACACAGTCTCCCAGTCTTATACCCCAACTACACAGTCTCTCAGTCTGATACCCCAACTACAGAGTCTCCCAGTCTGATACCCCAACTACAGAATCTCCCGGTCTGATACCCCAAATAGAGAGTCTCCCAGTCTGATACCTCAACTACAGTCTCTCAGTCTGATTCCCCAACTACAGAGTCTCTCAGTCTGATACCCCAGCTACACAGTCTCCCAGTCTGATACACCAACTACACAGTCTCCCAGTCTGATACCCCAACTACAGTCTCCGAGTCTGATACCCCAACTACAGAGTCTCCCAGTCTGATACCCCAACTACAGTCTCTCAGTCTGATACCCCAACTAAAGGGTCTCTCAGTCTGATATCCCAACTACAGAGTATCTCAGTCTGATCCCCCAACTACACAGTCTCGTTTCTGATACCCCAACTACAGAGTCTCCCAGTCTGATACCCCAACTACACAGTCTCCCAGTCTGATACCCCAACTACACAGTCTCCCAGTCTGATACCCCAATTACAGAGTCTCCCAGTCTAATTCCCCAACTACACAGTCTCCCAGTCTGATACCCCAACTACACAGTGTCTCAGTCTGATACCCCAACTACACAGTCTCAGTCTGATACCCCAACTACACAATCTCCCAGTCTGATACCCCAACTACACAGTCTCCCAGTCTGATACCCCCAACTACAGAATCTCCCAGTCTGATACCCCAAATAGAGAGTCTCCCAGTCTGATACCCCAACTACAGAGTCTCTCAGTCTGATACCTCAACTACAGAGTCTCTCAGTCTGATACCCCAACTACACTCTCCCAGCCTGATACCCCAACTACAGAGTCTCCCAGTCTGATTCCCCAACTACAGAGTCTCTCAGTCTGATACCCCAGACAAACAGTCTCCCAGTCTGATACACCAACTACACAGTCTCCCAGTCTGATACCCCAACTACAGTCTCCGAGTCTGATACCCCAACTACAGAGTCTCCCAGTCTGATACCCCAACTAAAGGGTCTATCAGTCTGATATCCCAACTACAGAGTCTCTCAGTCTGATACCCCAACTACACAGTCTCGTTTCTGATACCCCAACTAGAGAGTCTCCCAGTCTGATACCCCAACTATCCAGTCTCTCAGTCTGATACCCCAACTACAGAGTCTCCCAGTCTGATACCCCAACTACTCAGTCTCCCAGTCTGATACCCCAACTACACAGTCTCTCAGTCTGATACCCCAACTACAGAGTCTCCCAGTCTGATACCCCAACTACAGAGTCTCGTTTCTGATACCCCAACTACAGAGTCTCCCAGTCTGATACCCCAACTACTCAGTCTCCCAGTCTTATACCCCAACTACACAGTCTCTCAGTCTGATACCCCAACTACACAGTCTCCCAGTCTGATAGCCCAACTACACAGTCTCTCAGTCTGATACCCCAACTACACAGTCTCGTTTCTGATACCCCAACTACAGAGTCTCCCAGTCTGATACCCCAACTACTCAGTCTCCCAGTCTTATACCCCAACTACACAGTCTCTCAGTCTGATACCCCAACTACACAGTCTCCCAGTCGGATACCCCAACTACACAGTCTCTCAGTCTGATACCCCAACTACAGAGTCTCCGTCTGATACCCCAACTACACAGTCTCCCAGTCTGACACCCCAACTACAGAGTCTCCCAGTCTGATACCCCAGCTACAGAGTCTCTTAGTCTGATACCTCAACTACAGAGTCTCTCAGTCTGATAGCCCAACTACACAGTCTCTCAGTCTGATACCCCAACTACACAGTCTCTCAGTCTGATACCCCAATTACAGAGTGTCTCAGTCTGATACCCCAACTACCCAGTCTCCCAGTCTGATACCCCAACTACACAGTGTCCCAGTCTGATACCCCTACTACACAGTCTCCCAGTCTGATACCCCAACTACAGAGTCTCTCAGTCTGATACCCCAACTACACAGTCTCCCAGTCTAATTCCCCAACTACAAAGTCTCTCAGTCTGATACCCCAACTACAGAGTCTCTCAGTCTCATACCCCAACTACACAGTGTCTCAGTCTGATACCCCAACTACAGAGTCTCCCAGTCTGATACCCCAACTACACAGTCTCCCAGTCTGTTACCCCAACTACAGAGTCTCTCAGTCTGATACCCCAACTACACAGTCTGCCAGTCTGATACCTCAACTACAGAGTCTCCCAGTCTGATACCTCAACTACACAGTCTCCCAGTCTGATACCCCAACTACACAGTGTCCCAGTCTGATACCTCAACTACAGAGTCTCCCAGTCTGATACCTCAACTACACAGTCTCCCAGTCTGATACCCCAACTACAAAGTCTCTCAGTCGGATACCCCAACTACAGAGTCTCCCAGTCTGATACCCCAACTACACAGTCTCCCAGTCTGATACCCCAACTACAGAGTCTCTCAGTCTGATACCCCAACCACAGAGTCTCTCATTCTGATACCCCAACTACACAGTCTCCCAGTCTGATACCCCAACTACACAGTCTCTCAGTCTGATACCCCAACTACACAGTCTCCCAGTCTGATACCCCAACTACACAGTCTCCCAGTCTAATACCCCAACTACACAGTCACCCAGTCTGATACCCCAACTACAGAGTCTCTCAGTCTGATACCCCAGCTACACAGTCTCCCAGTCTGATACAACAACTACACAGTCTCCCAGTCTGATACCCCAACTACAGTCTCCGAGTCTGATACCCCAACTACAGAGTCTCCCAGTCTGATACCCCAACTACAGAGTCTCTCAGTCTGATACCCCAACTACAGGGTCTCTCAGTCTGATATCCCAACTACAGAGTCTCTCAGTCTGATCCCCCAACTACACAGTCTCGTTTCTGATACCCCAACTACAGAGTCTCCCAGTCTGATACCCCAACTACACAGTCTCCCAGTCTGATACCCCAACTACAAAGTCTCTCAGTCTGATACCCCAACTACACAGTCTCTCAGTCTGATACCCCAACTACACAGCCTCCCAGTCTGATACCCCAACTACACAGTCTCCCAGTCTGATACCCCAACTACAGAGTCTCCCAGTCTGATACCCCAACTACACAGTCTCCCAGTCTGATACCCCCAACTACAGAATCTCCCAGTCTGATACCCCAAATAGAGAGTCTCCCAGTCTGATACCCCAACTACACAGTCTCCGAGTCTGATACCCCAACTACAGAGTCTCTCAGTCTGATACCTCAACTACAGAGTCTCTCAGTCTGATACCCCAACTACAGTCTCCCAGCCTGATACCCCAACTACAGAGTCTCCCAGTCTGATTCCCCAACTACAGAGTCTCTCAGTCTGATACCCCAACTACACAGTCTCCCAGTCTGATACCCCAACTACAGTCTCCAAGTCTGATACCCCAACTACAGAGTCTCCCAGTCTGATACCCCAACTAAAGGGTCTCTCAGTCTGATATCCCAACTACAGCGTCTCTCAGTCTGATCCCCCAACTACACAGTCTCGTTTCTGATACCCCAACTACAGAGTCTCCCAGTCTGATACCCCAACTACACAGTCTCCCAGTCTGATACCCCAACTACAAAGTCTCTCAGTCTGATACCCCAACTACACAGCCTCCCAGTCTGATACCCCAACTACACAGTCTCCCAGTCTGATACCCCAACTACAGAGTCTCCCAGTCTGATACCCCAACTACAGAGTCTCCCAGTCTGATACCCCAACTACACAGTCTCTCAGTCTGATACCCCCAACTACAGAATCTCCCAGTCTGATACCCCAACTACAGTGTCTCCCAGTCTGATACCCCAACTACACAGTCTCCCAGTCTGATACCCCAACTACAGAGTCTCTCAGTCTGATACCTCAACTACAGAGTCTCTCAGTCTGATACCCCAACTACAGTCTCCCAGCCTGATACCCCAACTACAGAGTCTCCCAGTCTGATTCCCCAACTACAGAGTCTCTCAGTCTGATACCCCAGCCAAACAGTCTCCCAGTCTGATACCCCAACTACAGAGTCTCTCAGTCTGATACCCCAACTACAGAGTCTCTCAGTCTGATTCCCCAACTACAGAGTCTCTCAGTCTGATACCCCAGCTACACAGTCTCCCAGTCTGATACACCAACTACACAGTCTCCCAGTCTGATACCCCAACTACAGAGTCTCCCAGTCTGATACCCCAACTACTCAGTCTCCCAGTCTTATACCCCAACTACACAGTCTCTCAGTCTGATACCCCAACTAAAGAGTCTCCGTCTGATACCCCAACTACACAGTCTCCCAGTCTGATACCCCAACTACAGAGTCTCCCAGTCTGATACCCCAGCTACAGAGTCTCTTAGTCTGATACCTCAACTACAGAGTCTCTCAGTCTGATACCCCAACTACACAGTCTGTCAGTCTGATGCCCCAACTACACAGTCACCCAGTCTGATAGCCCAACTACACAGTCTCTCAGTCTGATACCCCAACTACAGAGTCTCTCAGTCTGATACCCCAACTAAAGGGTCTCTCAGTCTGATATCCCAACTACAGAGTCTCTCAGTCTGATCCCCCAACTACACAGTCTCCAAGTCTGATACCCCAACTACACAGTCCCCAGTCTGATACCCCAACTACAGAGTCTCTCAGTCTGATACCCAACTACACAGTCTCTCAGTCTGATACCCCAACTACACAGTCTCCCAGTCTGATACCCCAACTACAGAGTCTCTTAGTCTGATACCCCAACGACACAGTCTCTCAGTCTGATACCCCAACTACACAGTCTCTCAGTCTGATACCCCAACTACAGAGTCTCCAAGTCTGATACCCCAACTACACAGTCTCCCAGTCTGATACCCCAACTACAGAGTCTCTTAGTCTGATACCTCAACTACACAGTCTCTCAGTCTGATACCCCAACTACACAGTCTCCCAGTCTGATACCCCAACTACAGAGTCTCTTAGTCTGATACCTCAACTACACAGTCTCCCAGTCTGATACCCCAACTACAGAGTCTCTCAGTCTGATACCTCAACTACAGAGTCTCCCAGTCTGATACCCCAACGACACAGTCTCTCAGTCTGATACCCCAACTACACAGTCTCTCAGTCTGATACCCCAACTACAGAGTCTCTCAGTCTGATACCCCAACTACAGAGTCTCCCAGTCTGATATCCCAACTACAGAGTCTCCCAGTCTGATACCCCAACTACACAGTCTCAGTCTGATACCCCAACTACACAATCTCCCAGTCTGATACCCCACCTACAGAGTCTCCCAGTCTGATACCCCAACTACAGCGTCTCCCAGTCTGATACCCCAACTACACAGTCTCCCACTCTGATACCCCAACTACAGAGTCTCTCAGTCTGATACCCCAACTACACAGTCTGCCAGTCTGATACCCCAACTACAGAGTCTCCCAGTCTGATACCTCAACTACACAGTGTCCCAGTCTGATACCCCAACTACACAGTCTCTCAGTCTGATACCCCAACTACACAGTCTCCCAGTCTGATACCCCAACTGCAGAGTCTCCCAGTCTGATACCCCAACTACACAGTCTCCCAGTCTGATACCCCAACTACAAAGTCTCTCAGTCTGATACCCCAACTACACAGTCTCCCAGTCTGATACCCCAACTACACAGCCTCTCAGTCTGATACCCCAACTACAGGGTCTCCCAGTCTGATACCCCAACTACACAGTCTCCCAGTCTGATACCCCCAACTACAGAATCTCCCACTCTGATACCCCAACTACAGAGTCTCCCAGTCTGATACCCCAACTACAGAGTCTCTCAGTCTGATACCCCAACTAAAGGGTCTCTCAGTCTGATATCCCAACTACAGAGTCTCTCAGTCTGATCCCCCAACTACACAGTCTCGTTTCTGATACCCCAACTACAGAGTCTCCCAGTCTGATACCCCAACTACAGAGTCTCCCAGTCTGATACCCCAACTACAAAGTCTCTCAGTCTGATACCCCAACTACACAGTCTCTCAGTCTGATACCCCAACTACAGAGTCTCTCAGTCTGATACCCCAACTACAGAATCTCCCAGTCTGATACCCCAACTACAGAGTCTCTCAGTCTGATACCCCAACTACAGTCTCCCAGCCTGATACCCCAACTACAGAGTCTCCCAGTCTGATTCCCCAACTACAGAGTCTCTCAGTCTGATACCCCAACCAAACAGTCTCCCAGTCTGATACACCAACTACACAGTCTCCCAGTCTGATACCCCAACTACAGTCTCCGAGTCTGATACCCCAACTACAGAGTCTCCCAGTCTGATACCCCAACTACAGGGTCTATCAGTCTGATATCCCAACTACAGAGTCTCTCAGTCTGATCCCCCAACTACACAGTCTCGTTTCTGATACCCCAACTACAGAGTCTCCCAGTCTGACACCCCAACTACTCAGTCTCCCAGTCTGATACCCCAACTACACAGTCTCCCAGTCTGATACCCCAACTACACAGTCTCCCAGTCTGATACCCCAACTACACAGTCTCTTAGTCTGATACCTCAACTACAGAGTCTCTCAGTCTGATACCCCAACTACAGAATCTCCCAGTCTGATACCCCAACTACACAGTCTCTCAGTCTGATACCCCAACTAGAGAGTCTCCCAGTCTGATACCCCAACTATCCAGTCTCTCAGTCTGATACCCCAACTACAGAGTCTCCCAGTCTGATACCCCAACTACTCAGTCTCCCAGTCTTATACCCCAACTACACAGTCTCTCAGTCTGATACCCCAACTACACAGTCTCCCAGTCTGATACCCCAACTACACAGTCTCTCAGTCTGATACCCCAACTACACAGTCTCGTTTCTGATACCCCAACTACAGAGTCTCCCAGTCTGATACCCCAACTACTCAGACTCCCAGTCTTATACCCCAACTACACAGTCTCTCAGTCTGATACCCCAACTACACAGTCTCCCAGTCTGATACCCCAACTACACAGTCTCTCAGTCTGATACCCCAACTACACAGTCTCCCAGTCTGACACCCCAACTACAGAGTGTCCCAGTCTGATACCCCAACTACAGAGTCTCTTAGTCTGATACCTCAACTACAGAGTCTCTCAGTCTGATACCCCAACTACAGTCTCTCAGTCTGATACCCCAACTACAGAGTCTCTCAGTCTGAAACCCCAACTACACAGTCTCTCAGTCTGATACCCCAACTACAGTCTCTCAGTCTGATACCCCAACTACACAGTCTCTCAGTCTGATACCCCAACTACAGAGTCTCCCAGTCTGATACCCCACTACACAGTCTCCCAGTCTGATACCCCAATTACAGAGTCTCCCAGTCTGATACCCCAACTACAAAGTCTCTCAGTCTGATACCCCAACTACACAGCCTCTCAGTCTGATACCCCAACTACAGAGTCTCCCAGTCTGATACCCCAACTACACAGTCTCCCAGTCTGATACCCCAACTACAGAGTCTCTCAGTCTGATACCTCAAATACAGAGTCTCTCAGTCTGATACCCCAACTACAGTCTCCCAGTCTGATTCCCCAACTACAGAGTCTCTCAGTCTGATACCCCAGCCAAACAGTCTCCCAGTCTGATACACCAACTACACAGTCTCCCAGTCTGATACCCCAACTACAGTATCCGAGTCTGATACCCCAACTACAGAGTCTCCCAGTCTGATACCCCAACTAAAGGGTCTATCAGTCTGATATCCCAACTACAGAGTCTCTCAGTCTAATCCCCCAACTACACAGTCTTGTTTCTGATACCCCAACTACAGAGTCTCCCAGTCTGATACCCCAACTACTCAGTCTCCCAGTCTGATACCCCAACTACACAGTCTCCCAGTCTGATACCCCAACTACACAGTCTCTTAGTCTGATACCTCAACTACACAGTCTCCCAGTCTGATACCCCAACTACACAGTCTGCCAGTCTGATACCCCAACTACAGCATCTCCCAGTCTGATACCTCAACTACACAGTCTCTCAGTCTGATACCCCAACTACAGAATCTCCCAGTCTGATACCCCAACTAGAGACTCTCCCAGTCTGATACCCCAACTATCCAGTCTCCGAGTCTGATACCCCAACTACAGAGTCTCCCAGTCTGATACCCCAACTACACAGTCTTCCAGTCTGATACCCCAACTACAGAGTCTCTCACTCTGATACCCCAACTACAGAGTCTCTCAGTCTGATACCCCAACTACACAGTCTCTCAGTCTGATACCCCAACTACATAGTCTCTCAGTCTGATACCCCAACTACACAGTCTCTCAGTCTGATACCCCAACTACACAGTCTCTCAGTCTGATACCCCAACTACAGAGTCTCCCAGTCTGATACCCCAACTACAGAGTCTCGTTTCTGATACCCCAACTACAGAGTCTCCCAGTCTGATACCCCAACTACTCAGTCTCCCAGTCTGATTCCCCAACTACACAGTCTCTCAGTCTGATACCCCAACTACACAGTCTCCCAGTCTGATACCCCAACTACACAGTCTCGTTTCTGATACCCCAACTACAGAGTCTCCCAGTCTGATACCCCAACTACACAGTCTCCCAGTCTGATACCCCAACTACTCAGTCTCCCAGTCTTATACCCCAACTACACAGTCTATCAGTCTGATACCCCAACTACACAGTCTCTCAGTCTGATACCCCAACTACACAGTCTCCCAGTCTGATACCCCAACTAAAGAGTCTCCGTCTGATACCCCAACTACACAGTCTCCCAGTCTGACACCCCAACCACAGAGTCTCCCAGTCTGATACCCCAGCTACAGAGTCTCTTAGTCTGATACCTCAACTACAGAGTCTCTCAGTCTGATACCCCAACTACACAGTCTGTCAGTCTGATGCCCCAACTACACAGTCACCCAGTCTGATACCCCAACTACACAGTCTCCCAGTCTGATACCCCAACTACACAGTCTCCCAGTCTAATTCCCCAACTACACAGTCTCCCAGTCTGATACCCCAACTACACAGTCTCTCAGTCTGATACCCCAACTACACAGTCTCCAGTCTGATACCCCAACTACACAGTCTCCCAGTCTAATTCCCCAACTACACAGTCACCCAGTCTGATGCCCCAACTACAGAGTCTCTCAGTCTCATACCCCAACTACACAGTCTCTCAGTCTGATACCCCAACTACAGAGTCTCCCAGTCTGATACCCCAACTACACAGTCTCCCAGTCTGATACCCCAACTACACAGTCTCTCAGTCTGATACCCCAACTACAGATTCTCCCAGTCTGATACCCCAACTACACAGTCTCCCAGTCTGATACCCCCAACTACAGAGTCTCTCAGTCTGATACCCCAACTACACAGTCTCCCAGTCTGATACCCCAACTACTCAGTCTCCCAGTCTGATACCCCAACTACACAGTCTCCCAGTCTGATACCCCAACTACACAGTCTCTTAGTCTGATACCCCAGCTACACAGTCTCCCAGTCTGATACACCAACTACAGTCTCCCAGTCTGATACCCCAACTACAGTCTCCGAGTCTGATACCCCAACTACAGAGTCTCCCAGTCTGATGCCCCAACTACAGAGTCTCTCAGTCTGATACCCCAACTAAAGGGTCTCTCAGTCTGATATCCCAACTACAGAGTCTCTCAGTCTGATCCCCCAGCTACACAGTCTCGTTTCTGATACCCCAACTACAGAGTCTCCCAGTCTGATACCCCAACTACACAGTCTCCCAGTCTGATACCCCAACTACACAGTCTCTCAGTCAGATACCTCAACTACAGAGTCTCCCAGTCTGATACCCCAACGACACAGTCTCTCAGTCTGATACCCCAACTACACAGTCTGTCAGTCTGATACCCCAACTGTACAGTCTCTCAGTCTGATACCCCAACTACAGTCTCCGAGTCTGATACCCCAACTACAGACTCTCCCAGTCTGATACCCCAACTACACAGTCTCCCAGTCTGATACCCCAACTACAGAGTCTCTCAGTCTGATACCCCAACTACACAGTCTCCCAGTCTGATTCCACAACTACACAGTCTCCCAGTCTGATTCCACAACTACAAGTCTCTCAGTCTGATACCCCAACTACACAGTCTTCCAGTCTGATACCCCAACTACAGAGTCTCTCAGTCTGATACCCCAACTACACAGTCTTCCAGTCTGATACCCCAACTACAGAGTCTCTCAGTCTGATACCCCCAACTACAGAATCTCCCAGTCTGATACCCCAACTACAGAGTCTCTCAGTCTGATACCCCAGCTACACAGTCTCCGAGTCTGATACCCCAACTAAAGAGTCTCCCAGTCTGATACCTCAACTACAGAGTCTCTCAGTCTGATACCCCAACTACACAGTCTCCCAGTCTGATTCCCCAACTACAGAGTCTCTCAGTCTGATACCCGAGCTACACAGTCTCCGAGTCTGATACCCCAAATACACAGTCTCCCAGTCTGATACCCCAACTACACAGTCTGTCAGTCTGATACCCCAACTGTGCAGTCTCTCAGTCTGATACCCCAACTACAGTCTCCCAGTCTGATACCCCAACTACACAGTCACCCAGTATGATACCCCAACTACAGAGTCTCCCAGTCTGATACCCCAACTACACAGTCTCCCAGTCTGATACCCCAACTACAGAGTCTCTCAGTCTGATACCCCAACTACACAGTCTCCCAGTCTGATACCCCAACTACACAGTCTCTCAGTCTGATACCCCAACTACAGAGTGTCTCAGTCTGATACCCCAACTACACAGTCTTTCAGTCTGATACCCCAACTACAGAGTCTCCCAGTCTGATACCTCAACTACACAGTCTCCCAGTCTGATACCCCAACTACAGAGTCTCCCAGTCTGATACCTCGACTACTCAGTCACCCAGTCTGATACCCCAACTACACAGTCTCTCAGTCTGATACCCCAACTACAGAGTGTCTCAGTCTGATACCCCAACTACACAGTCTCTCAGTCTGATACCCCAACTACAGAGTCTCCCAGTCTGATACCTCAACTACACAGTCTCCCAGTCTGATACCCCAACTACAGAGTCTCCCAGTCTGATACCTCGACTACTCAGTCACCCAGTCTGATACCCCAACTACACAGTCTCTCAGTCTGATACCCCAACTACACAGTCTCTCAGTCTGATACCCCAACTACAGAGTCTCACAGTCTGATCTTCCAACTACACAGTCTCTCAGTCTGATACCCCAACTACAGAGTCTCCCAGTCTGTTACCCCAACTAAACAGTATCTCAGTCTGATACCCCAACTACACAGTCTCCCAGTCTGATACCCCAACTACACAGTCTCTCAGTCTCATACCCCAACTACACAGTCTCAAAGTCTGATTCCCCAACTACGCAGTCTCTCAGTCTGATACCCCAACTACACAGTCTCCCAGTCTGATACCCCAACTACACAGTCTCCGAGTCTGATACCCCAACTACAGAGTCTCCCAGTCTGATACCCCAACTACACAGTCTCCCAGTCTGATACCCCAACTACAGAGTCTCTCAGTCTGATACTCCAACTACACAGTCTCCCAGTCTGATATCCCAACTACAGAGTCTCCCAGTCTGATACCCCAACTACACAGTCTCCCAGTCTGATATCCCAACTACAGAGTCTCTCAGTCTGATACCCCAACTACAGAGTCTCCCAGTCTGATACTCCAACTACACAGTCTCCCAGTCTGATATCCCAACTACAGAGTCTCCCAGTCTGATACCCCAACTACACAGTCTCCCAGTCTGATACCCCAACTACAGAGTCTCTCAGTCTGATACCCCAACTACAGAGTCTCTCAGTCTGATACCCCAACTACGCAGTCTCTCAGTCTGATACCCCAACTAGAGTCTCCCAGTCTGATACCCCAACTACACAGTCTCCCAGTCTGATACCCCAACTACACAGTCTCCCAGTCTGACACCCCAACTATAGAGTCTCCCAGTCTGATCCCCCAAGTCCACAGTCTCTCAGTCTGATACCCCAACTACAGAGTCTCCCAGTCTGATAGCCCAACTACACAGTCTCTCAGTCTGATCCCCCAACTATACAGTCTCTCAGTCTGTTACCCCAACTACACCGTCTCTCAGTCTGATACCCAAACTACACCGTCTCTCAGTCTGATACCCCAACTACACTGACTCTCAGTCTGATACACCAACTACACCGTCTCTCAGTCTGATACCCCAACTACAGAGTCTTTCAGTCTGATACCCCTCCCACGGAGAGAGTCTCTCATTCTGATACCCCACCCACAGAGAGAGTCTCTCAGTCTGATACCCCTCCCACAGAGAGAGTCTCTCAGTCTGATACCCCTCCCACAGAGAGAGACTCTCAGTCTGATACCCCTCCCACCGACAGTCTCTCAGTCTGTTACCCCAACTACACCGTCTCTCAGTCTGATACCCAAACTACACCGTCTCTCAGTCTGATACCCCAACTACACTGACTCTCAGTCTGATACCCCAACTACACCGTCTCTCAGTCTGATACCCCAACTACAGATTCTTTCAGTCTGATACCCCTCCCACGGAGAGAGTCTCTCATTCTGATACCCCACCCACAGAGAGAGTCTCTCAGTCTGATACCCCTCCCACAGAGAGAGTCTCTCAGTCTGATACCCCTCCCACAGAGAGAGACTCTCAGTCTGATACCCCTCCCACCGACAGACTCTCAGTCTGATACCCCTCCCACAGAGAGAGTCTCTCAGTCTGATACCCCTCCCACAGAGAGACTCTCAGTCTGATACCCCTCCCACCGACAGACTCTCAGTCTGATACCCCTCCCACAGAGAGACTCTCAGTCTGATACCCCTCCCTCAGAGAGTCTCTCAGTCTGATACCCCTCCCACAGAGAGAGACTCTCAGTCTGATACCCCTCCCACCGACAGACTCTCAGTCTGATACCCCTCCCACAGAGAGAGTCTCTCAGTCTGATACCCCTCCCACAGAGAGACTCTCAGTCTGATACCCCTCCCACCGACAGACTCTCAGTCTGATACCCCTCCCACAGAGAGACTCTCAGTCTGATACCCCTCCCTCAGAGAGTCTCTCAGTCTGATACCCCTCCCACAGAGAGAGACTCTCAGTCTGATACCCCTCCCACAGAGAGAGTCTCTCAGTCTGATACCCCTCCCACAGAGAGTCTCTCAGGCTGATACCCCTCCCACAGGGAGAGACTCTCAGTCTGATACCCCTCCCACAGAGAGACTCTCAGTCTGATACCCCTACCACAGAGAGAGACTCTCAGTCTGATACCCCTCCCACAGAGAGTCTCTCAGTCTGATACCCCTCCCACAGGGAGAGACTCTCAGTCTGTTACCCCTCCCACAGAGAGTCTCTCAGTCTGATACCCCTCCCACAGAGAGAGTCTCTCAGTCTGATACCCCTCCCACAGGGAGAGTCTCTCAGTCTGATTCCCCTCCCACAGAGAGACTCTCAGTCTGATACCCCTCCCACAGAGAGAGACTCTCAGTCTGATACCCCTCCCACAGAGAGAGTCTCTCAGTCTGATACCCCTCCCACAGTGAGAGACTCTCAGTCTGATACCCCTCCCACAGAGAGAGTCTCAGTCTGATAACCCCTCCCACAGAGAGTCTCTCAGTCTGATACCCCTCCCACAGGGAGAGACTCTCAGTCTGATACCCCTCCCACAGAGAGAGTCTCTCAGTCTGATACCCCTCCCACAGAGAGAGTCTCTCATTCTGATACCCCTCCCACAGAGAGAGTCTCTCAGTCTGATACCCCTCCCACAGAGAGAGTCTCTCAGTCTGATACCCCTCCCACAGAGAGAGACTCTCAGTCTGATACCCCTCCCACAGAGAGAGACTCTCAGTCTGATACCCCTCCCACAGAGAGTCTCTCAGTCTGATTCCCCTCCCACAGAGAGACTCTCAGTCTGATACCCCTCCCACAGAGAGAGACTCTCAGTCTGATACCCCTCCCACAGAGAGAGTCTCTCAGTCTGATACCCCTCCCACAGTGAGAGACTCTCAGTCTGATAGCCCTCCCACAGAGAGAGTCTCAGTCTGATAACCCCTCCCACAGAGAGAGTCTCTCAGTCTGCTACCCCTCCCACAGGGAGAGACTCTCAGTCTGATACCCCTCCCACAGAGAGAGTCTCTCATTCTGATACCCCTCCCACAGAGAGAGTCTCTCAGTCTGATACCCCTCCCACAGAGAGTCTCTCAGTCTGATACCCCTCCCACAGAGAGAGACTCTCAGTCTGATACCCCTCCCACAGAGAGAGACTCTCAGTCTGATACCCCTCCCACCGACAGACTCTCAGTCTGATACCCCTCCCACAGAGAGAGTCTCTCAGTCTGATACCCCTCCCACAGAGAGAGACTCTCAGTCTGATACCCCTCCCACCGACAGACTCTCAGTCTGATACCCCTCCCACAGACAGAGACTCTCAGTCTGATACCCCTCCCACAGAGAGTCTCTCAGTCTGATACCCCTCCCTCAGAGGGTCTCTCAGTCTGATACCCCTCCCACAGAGAGAGACTCTCAGTCTGATACCCCTCCCACAGAGAGAGTCTCTCAATCTGATACCCCTCCCACAGAGAGTCTCTCAGTCTGATACCCCTCCCACAGAGAGACTCTCAGTCTGATACCCCTCCCACAGTGAGAGACTCTCAGTCTGATACCCCTCCCACAGGGAGAGACTCTCAGTCTGATACCCTTCCCACAGAGAGACTCTCAGTCTGATACCCCTCCCACAGAGAGAGACTCTCAGTCTGATACCCCTCCCACAGTGAGAGACTCTCAGTCTGATACCCCTCCCACAGAGAGAGACTCTCAGTCTGATACCCCTCCCACAGAGAGAGTCTCTCAGTCTGATACCTCTCCCACAGAGAGTCTCTCAGTCTGATACCCCTCCCACAGAGAGAGACTCTCAGTCTGATACCCCTCCCACAGAGAGTCTCTCAGTCTGATACCCCTCCCACAGAGAGAGACTCACAGTCTGATACCCCTCCCACAGAGAGTCTCTCAGTCTGATACCCCTCCCACAGGGAGAGACTCTCAGTCTGATACCCCTCCCACAGAGAGACTCTCAGTCTGATACCCCACCCACAGAGACACTCTCAGTCTGATACCCCTCCCACAGAGAGAGACTCTCAGTCTGATACCCCTCCCACAGAGAGTCTCTCAGTCTGATACCCCTCCCACAGGGAGAGACTCTCAGTCTGATACCCCTCCCACAGAGAGAGTCTCTCAGTCTGATACCCCTCCCACAGAGAGAGACTCTCAGTCTGATACCCCTCCCACAGAGAGTCTCTCAGTCTGATACCCCTCCCACAGAGAGACTCTCAGTCTGATACCCCTCCCACAGAGAGAGACTCTCAGTCTGATACCCCTCCCACAGAGAGACTCTCAGTCTGATACCCCTCCCACAGAGAGAGACTCTCAGTCTGATATACCTCCCACAGCGAGAGACTCTCAGTCTGATACCCCTCCCACAGAGAGACTCTCAGTCTGATAGCCCTCCCACAGAGAGACTCTCAGTCGGATACCCCTCCCACAGAGAGAGTCTCTCAGTCTGATACCCCTCCCACAGGGAGAGACTCTCAGTCTGATACCCCTCCCACAGAGAGAGTCTCTCAGTCTGATACCCCTCCCACAGAGAGAGTCTCTCAGTCTGATACCCCTCCCACAGAGAGAGACTCTCAGTCTGATACCCCTCCCACAGAGAGAGACTCTCAGTCTGATACCCCTCCCACCGACAGACTCTCAGTCTGATACCCCTCCCACAGAGAGAGACTCTCAGTCTGATACCCCTCCCACAGAGAGACTCTCAGTCTGATAGCCCTCCCACAGAGAGACTCTCAGTCGGATACCCCTCCCACAGAGAGAGTCTCTCAGTCTGATACCCCTCCCACAGAGAGAGTCTCTCAGTCTGATACCCCTCCCACAGGGAGAGACTCTCAGTCTGATACCCCTCCCACAGAGAGAGTCTCTCAGTCTGATACCCCTCCCACAGGGAGAGACTCTCAGTCTGATACCCCTCCCACAGAGAGAGTCTCTCAGTCTGATACCCCTCCCACAGAGAGAGACTCTCAGTCTGATACCCCTCCCACAGAGAGAGACTCTCAGTCTGATACCCCTCCCACCGACAGACTCTCAGTCTGATACCCCTCCCACAGAGAGAGACTCTCAGTCTGATACCCCTCCCACAGAGAGACTCTCAGTCTGATACCCCTCCCACTGAGAGAGACTCTCAGTCTGATACCCCTCCCACAGGGAGAGTCTCTCAGTCTGATACCCCTCCCACAGAGAGAGTCTCTCAGTCTGATACCCCTCCCACAGAGAGAGTCTCAGTCTGATACCCCTCCCACAGGGAGACTCTCAGTCTGATACCCCTCCCACAGAGAGTGTCTCACTGTAATGCTCACCCAATGACCATCTCTGTCACTGTTCAGTTAGATTAGATTCCCTACAGTGTGCTAACAGGCCCTTTCGGCCCAACCAATCGACACCAACCATCCAAAGAGCAACCCACCCAGACCCATCCCCCTCCCCTATATTTCCCTAACACTACGGGCAATTTAGCACGGCCAATTCACCCTCACCTGCACATCTTTGGACTGTGGGAGGAAACTGGAGTGCCCGAAGGAAACCCACACAGACACGGGAAGGATGTGCAAATGCCACACACTCCGAGACTGGAATTGAACCCGGGTCCCTGATGCTGTGAGGCAGCAGTGCTAACCACTGAGCCACCATGCTGCCCTTCCTTTAAAAGAATGCCTCAGTCTCCTAATTAATGACTTTTCAAAAGAGCTGTGTCTCTGTCTGTCTCTCTATCTCATTCTTTTTTCCTCACTCACTGTCTGTATTTTTATCCATGACTTGATAGTGCAGTGAATTAATGACGATGAATAGGTGATTGCTTGTCTGAATTTTTAATTTCGCTCTGTTTCTGTCGATATCAGCCTGAGACAATGACCTGTCTGTCGTCTGTCTCAAGTCCTTTGTGTGCTTTCTTTCTCTTCATCTCCAGTTGCAGCCAATGTCTCCTTCCCTCCGTCCCCCTGTAGCACTCACTCCCCTCCAGCCCAGCTTCTTGCTTCCCACATCTCACCTCGCCACAGTTACTTCCCCCCTAATGCAGCCGCGGACGGGTGGTGGGGAGCTTCTCTTCCTGGGTTGGGGTGACGTAGGTTTGTGTATGTGTGTGTGTGTGTGTGTGTGTGTGTGTGTGTGTGTGTGTGTGTGACAGTGTGTATGTGTGTGTGTGTGTGTATGTGTGTGTGCGTGTGAGTGTTAGTGTGTGTGTGTATGTGTGAGAGTGTGTGTGTGTGTGTATGACAGTGTGTATGTGTGTGAGTGTATGTGTGTGTGTGTCAGTGTGTGTGTGTGTGTCAGTGTGTGTGTGTGTGTCAATGTGTGTGTGTGTGTGAGTGTTTGTGTGTGTGTGTTAATGTGTGTGTGTGTGTTAATGTGTGTGTGTGTGTCAATGTGTGTGTGTGTCAATGTGTGTGTGTGTCTATGTGTGTGTGTGTGTGTATGTGAGTGTGTGTGTGTGTATGTGTGTGTGTCGGTGTGTGTGTGTGTCAGTGTTAATGTGTATGTGTATGTGTGTGTGTATGTGTGTGTGTGTTTATGTGTGTGTGTGTGTGTGTCAGTGTGTGTGTGTGTGTCAGTGTGTGTGTCAGTGTGTGTGTGTGTGTCAGTGTGTGTGTGTGTGTCAATGTGTGTGTGTGTGTGAGTGTTTGTGTGTGTGTGTCAATGTGTGTGTGTGTGTCAATGTGTGTGTGTGTGTATGTGAGTGTGTGTGTGTGTGTGTCGGTGTGTGTGTGTCAGTGTTAATGTGTATGTGTGTGTGTGTGTGTGTGTATGTGTGTATGTGAGTGTGTGTGTGTGTGTGTATGTGTGTATGTGAGTGTGTGTGTCGGTGTGAGTGTGTGTGTGTATGTGTGTGTGTGTGTCAGTGTTAGTGTGTGTGTGTATGTGTGTGTGTGTGTCAGTGTTAGTGTGTGTGTGTCAGTGTGTGTGTGTCTCCTGAAGTAGGTCGTCTCTGGGGCCTTCATGTCCAGTCCTCACGGGTCAATGTCAAGGCGACGGGAGAACCTTTCCTGTCCCTGAGCCGTCACCTCTGGTGGGGGAAGTGGGTCTGGGCGAGCAACTGGTGTGAAGTGAACCCAGGCCGGGTCTTGGTCGCGAGGCTGAGGGTCGAGAAACTTCGGCGATCCCTGGTCAAGTGGACACCTCTATTCTGCTCTGGCTGGCCGATCCCACTCTGCTTTGCACGTTGTAGATCGCAGGGGGGATTCTGAGGCCTTCTGAAATTAGGCTGCTCAGTATGACCGCTTGTAACCAAGACACACACATGGTGGGGTGGGAGCGGGGGTGGTGACCTGGCTGAACTTCAGACCGTTGTTAACTGACCCCTCCTCAAGTGGCACAAAGTTCCCTTGACCCACTTGGGCCGATTGTGTGATGTGACATTTCACCTTCAGATAATCTTCCCGAGGTTGGCATTGAGGAATTTTGTGGGACGAGAACAGAATTGGTTTTACTTTGTACTTAATTCGCACCATCCCTCTTTTCTGAGTGTTTAAGGGGACAGTGTAAGAGACAGAGGCACCACAGGAAGCCATCCTACCTGGGTGCGTCCCGGCTTGGTGCGGCAACCGCTCTGCCCAGGACCGGAATAAACTACAGAGAGTTGTCAACACAGCCCAGTCCATCACCCAAACCAATCTTCCATCCATTGGCTCCATCTACACTTCCCACTGCCTCAGGAAGGCAGCCAGCATCATCAAAGACCCCTCCCCTCCCACCCCACCAGCTATACACGCTACCAACCTCTTCCGTCAGGCAGCAGATACAAGAACTGAAACACATACGAACAGATTCAAGAACGGCTGCTTCCATCCTGTTGTTTGCTGAATGGAGCTCTCAAATTTTAAATCCAGTGTTGGCCTTGTTTTCTGGGCACCTTCTTTGAAGCCGTAACTTTGTATTCCTCACTCTGTCCAACCACCCTACAAACCTTGTATTCTAACCCCGTGCTGTCCCTGTCCTGGGAGTATTTGATGGGGACAGTGTAGAGAGAGCTTTACTCTGTATCTAACCCTGTGCTGTCCCTGTCCTGGGAGTATTTGATGGGGACAGTGTAGAGAGAGCTTTACTCTGTATCTAACCCCGTGCTGTCCCTGTCCTGGGAGTGTGTGATGGGGGACAGTGTAGAGAGAGCTTTACTCTGTATCTAACCCCGTGCAGTCCCTGTCCTGGGAGTGGTTGCTGGGGGAACAGTGTAGAGAGAGCTTTACTCAGTATCTAACCCCGTGCTGTCCATGTCCTGGGAGTGTTTGATGGGGGACAGTGTAGAGGGAGCTTTACTCTGTATCTAACCCCGTGCTGTCCCTGTCCTGGGAGTGTTTGATGGGGGACAGTGTAGAGGGAGCTTTACTCTGTATCTAACCCCGTGCAGTCCCTGTCCTGGGAGTGTTTGATGGGGGACAGTGTAGGGTGAGTTTTACTCTGTATCTAACTCTGTGTTGTCCCTGTACTGGGAGTATTTGATGGGGGGGACAGTGTAGAGAGAGCTTTACTCTGTATCTAACGCCGTGATGTCCCTGTCCTGGGAGTGTTTGATTGAGGACAGTGTAGGGTGAGTTTTACTCTGTATCTAACTCTGTGTTGTCCCTGTCCTGGGAGTATTTGATGGGGGACAGTGTAGAGGGAGCTTTACTTTGTATCTAACCCGTGCTGTCTCTGTCCTGGGAGTGTTTGATGGGGCAACAGTATAGAGAGAGCTTTACTCTGTATTCTAACCCCGTGCTGTCCCTGCCCTGGGAGTGTTTGATGGGGGACACTGTAGAGGGAGCTTTACTCTGTATCTAACCCCATGCTGTCCCTGCCCTGGGAGTGTTTGATGGGGACAGTGTAGAGGGAGCATTACCCTGTATCTAACCCTGTGCTGTCCCTGTCTTGGGAGTGTTTGATGGGGACAGTGAAGAGGGAGCTTTACTCTGTATCTATGCCCGTGCTGTTCCTGTCCTGGGAGTGTTTGATGAGGACAGTGTAGTGGGAGCATTACCCTGTATCTAACCCTGTGCTGTCCCTGTCCTGGGAGTGTTTGACGGTAACACTGTAGAGGAAACTTTACTTCGAGGTTAAAAGAGTGAAAGGAACTGTCAGTTTAAATCGATAAAGTAAATATTAATCTGTATCTGACCTGGGAGTGTTTGATGAGTGCGTGATTGGCAGCTTGTGAAATAATTGCTCCTTACTCAACCACAAGGTGTGAAATCTCAGATTAATCCACAATATTAATGTCCTCTCCGGGTTTGCCTATGGTCTGGTATTTCCCCGGGGGGGGGTGGGGTAATAATTGAAATGTGTTCAGACACACTGGAATAGCCTTGCAGTTTTTGCCAAGGTCAAGTCACCTTAGAGTTTTGTCTTCAGCTCAAGAAGGTATTTCCAAGTCAGTAAGTTCCCTCAGGAGGATACATGTAATTCCTCATTATTCTTTTCAATCATTGCAATGCAGTGACCATGCCCCGACTGGTTACAGTTGGCAGAAATTTGCCGTATCAACCAGGGAACTTAGCCAGGTTTGTGAGAAGTGATCTGCTCCTGTCAAAGGAGTCACAGAGTTACACAGCACGGAAACAGTCCCTTCAGTACAGCCGACCATGCCGACCAGATGTCCGAAATTAATCCATATCCCTCCAAACCCTTCCTATTCATATATCCATCCAAATTCCTTTTAAATGTTGCAATTGTACCAGCCTCCACCACTTCCTCTGGCAGCTCATTCCATACACGTACCACCCTCTGCGTGAAACAGTTGCCCCTTAGATCTCTTTTATATCTTTCCCCTCTCACCCTAAACCTATGCCCTCTAGTTCTGGACTCCCCAAATCAGGGAAAAGATCTTGACTATTTACCCTATCCATGCCCCTCACGATTTTATAAACCCCTATAAGGTCACCCCTCAGCCTCTGACGCTCCAGGGAAAACAGCCCCAGTCTATTCAACCTCTCCCTATAGCTCAAACCCTCCAACCCTGGCAACATCCTTGTAAATCTTTTCTGAATCCTGTCATGTTTCACAACATTTTTCCTATAGCAGGGAGACCAGAATTGAGTGCAGTATTCCATAAGTAACTTAATCAATGTCCTGTACAGCCGCAACATGACCTCCCAACTCCTGTACTCAATACTCTGACCAATAAAGGAAAGCATACCAAACGCCTTCTTCACTATCCTATCTACCTGCAACTCCACTTTCAAGGAGCTATGAAACTGCACTTCAAGGTCTCTTTGTTCAGCAACACTCCCTAGGACCTTACTGTTAAGTGTATAAGTCCTGCCCTGATTAGCCTTTCCAAAATGCAGCACCTCACATTTATCTAAATTAAACTCCATCTGCCATTCCTAAGCCCATTGGCCCATCTGGTCCAGATCCCGTAGTACTCTGAGGTAACCCTCTTCGCTGTCCACCACACCACCTAAAATTACTAACCATACCACGTATGCACACAGCTAAATCATTTATATAAATGACAAAAAGCAGTGGACCCAGCACCGATCCTTGTGACACTCCACTGGTCTTAGGATGCTAGCCCAAAAGGCAACCCTCCATCACCACCCTCTATCTCCTACCTTTGAGCCAGTAATGTATCCCTGTACTCTATGAGATCTAACCTTGCTAACCAGCCTACCATGAGGAACCTTGTCGAACACCTTACTGCAGTCCATGTGGACCACATCCACCGCTCTGCCCTCATCAGTCCTCTTTGTGACTTCTTCAGGGCAATTGACCCAGCACAAAAGAGCGAGTCCATACCGCCACGGATTTGGCACGGGCAAACCTCACATCTGCCCAAATCTCCAGCGCCTCCCCCCTGTATCCATGGGCCTGAATCATGCTGTCAGGCCCCGTCAGGGAGAGGAAAGGTCAGCAGTCAGTCTTTTCCGACTGCAACCAGAGTGAAAAAGATTCAGAAAAAGATTGACAAGGACGTTGCCAGGGTTGGAGAGGCTCTCTCTGCCTGTATTATTTTTGGTTTTGCTGATTATTTTTAATCCTTCACCAGCTCTTCAATCACACAGAGATCTGTCTTGTTGGAGCAGATCGCCTCCAGGTTTCTAGTAACCTAGATTGAGAAGTACAGCTCTTCCTGTTCATCTTCTGAGTTACTTGGAGCTTGTGAATTGCTGCTGCACCTTCTCACTCTCTCTCTCGCTTGCTGTCCCCATCTCTCCTTTGTTAATGAGACTGGCGCAGTCGATCTTCTGGTAATGCTGCTTTTTTTATCCCGTTTGCTGTTCAACGGGCTCTGTCCTGTTGTCTGAGAACAACAGGACAGTGCTCAGTGGCCAGGGGGCTGTATCTTGGAGATGCTGAACAGGATCATTTAGAGGCGTAACTGGGCACACGTTTCGGTGGGGAGGGGGCGGGGGGGCTTGAATTTGAGTTAGGAAGGAGATACAGTGGCCATCACACATGCCATGTAGTGCCCTGCAGGGGTGCAAGGAGCCAATTACAAGCCACATCAGTCACAAACCGCACCAATACAAACCACGCCAATTATAAACCACACCAATTATAAACCACACCAATTGTAAACCACACCAATAATAAACCACACCAATTACAAGCCACATCAGTCACAAACCGCACCAATACAAACCACACCAATACAAACCACACCAATTATAAATCACACCAATTATAAACCACACCAATTAAAAACCACACCAATTATAAACCACACCAATTATAAACCACTCCAATTATAAACCACTCCAAATGATCACCCAGATCCTCGCAAGTTACCTCATTCGTGATGAGCTCTCTTGTGGTGCAGTGGTAGTGTTAACTAGGTTATCCTAGTCAATGGAGATAGGTTACCCCAGTCAGAATGGATACGTTATCCTGGTCAATTTACCCAGTCAATACAGACAGCTTATCCCAGTCAGGCCAGAGAAGTTAGCCCAGCCCAATGTGGATAGGTTACCCCGATCTGTAAGATCAAGTCAGCTGTGTCAATGCAGATGAGTAACTTCAGTCAACACTGTCACATATGGACAGTTTAATGCTTTCAGTGCAGATGTGCTAGCCCAGCCATTACAGGCAACTGACTTTATATCTCTCCATCCCAGAGGCTCCCTGCCTCATTCCTGATGAAGGGCTTTTCCTGCTCCTGGGATGCTGCCTGACCTGCTGTGCTTTTCCAGCACCACTCTGATCTTGACTCTGATCTCCAGTACCTGCAGTCCTCACTTTTGCCTTCGTTCAGTCGATACGGTCAGGTTAGCGTTGCTAATTCAGAGAGATGAGCCTAGTCAATAGGGCCAGATGATCCCAGTCAGTACAGACAGGTTAACTCAATCAGTACAGACAGGTTAGCCCAGTCAGTATGGAGCAATAAGCAGAGTCATTGCAGACAGGTTAGCCCAGTCAGTATGGACCAATAAGCAGAGTCATTGCTGACAGGTTAGCCTTGTTAACCAGGACAAGTGACCCTAGTCCATACAGAGAATTTAGTCCAGTCAATATAGAGAAAAAACCCGTCTTCTGATGAAGGGTTGGCCTTGGTTTTCAGTAGATTTTAGAAGAGCAATAGTTGATTTGACTGAAGTTTATGATATTATTGAGTATTTTTGAGATGGAGGTAGGTGGATTCTCATTTGACAGGTGAATCCTAGGTTAACTATGGGGAGTGGGTGGGAACTGAGGAATTTGGAAGACAAACCACGATCAACCTTGATCTTATTGAGTGCTGAAGCATGTTTGAAGGGTTGGATGGCGTTCTCTAGTTCCTAACTCAATGTGTTCCTCAGTATGGGAATGGCATGGGCTCAGGAGATCATATGTTTATGCCACGGGACCTGGTGAGGTCGATTATCAGTTTGCAACTCACACCTCTTTGAGCACAAGGGGCAGGACCTCCCAAGAGGTAGTGATATCTGGAGCTTTCTCTTCATTCCTCCTCTGCTGTCTCAAAAAGCGAAGTCTAGCTGTTGAGCTACAGCCGCCATCTTGAACAATTGGTAGCAACCCCTTCCCGGCCATTAGTGTCAATGCTGTTATACATTACCGGGAACTTCAGAGTGTCTGCACAGTATTTTCTCTATCCTTCTTCGGAACAGTTGAGACGAGGGCACCATCAGCCCTCCAGTCACAACATCCAGCCCATCCCGATGGGCTTTTCAGCAGATTCGCCTGAATACTTGTGGAGCTGGGTTCAGGCAGGACACGTGTGTTTGTTTGAGAGTTGCCCCATGGGGTCTGGGGAGAACGTTGGACATTGCTGGTGGAATTTCTCCAGTGCTGAGACACAAGTCAAGTTGTCACTACAATACAGGAGTGTGGTGTCAGCTACTCTTCTCCAGACCAGGACCTTTGTTGACTTACAGTGGTCATAGTTGTCGTATGTTCATCATCACGTAGAAAGTGGTCAGTCATTGCAGTCGCACCTCACTCACCGTAGCCACACCTCACTCACCGTAATCGCACCTCACTCACCGTAGCCACACCTCACTCACCGTAATCGCACCTCACTCACCGTAGTCACACCTCACTCACCGTAATCGCACCTCACTCACCGTAATTGCTCCTCACTCACCGTAATTATACCTCACTCACCATAATCACTCCTCACGCAGTGTAGTCATAACTCACTCACTGTAATCACTCCTCACTCACCGTAATCACACCGTAGTCACGCCTCACACACCGTAGTCACACCTCACACACCGTAGTCACGCTTCACTCAGTGTACAAGGCTGAGCTAGCGTTTTTTTGCAAGTGGTCTACCAAGGTTTGACAGGCACTCTGCACATTTCAGAGTCTTTCCTTCAACATTGTTGGCAGGTTAGACTGACTGACATTGGTTGGGTACGTAAGGATTTCCCACATTAGCTGTGAGTAAAAAATGAGGTCTGCAGATGCTGGAGATCACAGCTGCAAATGTGTTGCTGGTCAAAGCACAGCAGGTTAGGCAGCATCTCAGGAATAGAGAATTCGACGTTTCGAGCATAAGCCCTTCATCAGGAATAAGGTCCAGCAACACATTAGCTGTGAGCTGCATTTGGAAATCCTGTTCTCAGTTGGGCTGCCTTAGTGCCCAGACATTGATCCTCTTCCTCCTGGACCTTTTAGCCTTGCGATGTTTTGGTACTCAGGTGAATATTCATCTCTGACTGAACAAATCAATGACGTGTCAAACGGCTATTCCTCACGGACAGAGTGATGCACACGTCACTTGGACTTTTGACTCCAACGGTGTCAGGATCCAAGAGGTTGCAGTGGTCTGATCTAGGATGCTCCCATGTAGTTTCATCCTTGTCCTTCAGGCTGGGAGAACCGTTTGTTATTCCTGGTGAAAATCTCTTGCCCGAAACGTCGATTCTCCTGCTCCTGCTCCTCGGATGCTGCCTGACCCGCTGTGCTTTTGCAGCACCACACTCTCGACTCTAATCCCCAGCATCTGCAGTCCTGTGTTATAATGAGCCCAGGCTCAGTAGCACAGGTTGTGAACAGGAGAATACCATTTGCTCTGGTTTCTCCCAATGGTTCCTTCTGTAGACATCGGAGACACCCCCACCCCTCCGCACCCGCTCCTGAGCATTAAAGACCCTCAGAAGAATGTCTTCCTTTCTTGGGGAGCCGGGACTTCGTTATGGCTGGGACAGATCCTTTCCTGAACTCCTGCATCACCTTCAAGGTTGACGGTGCAGGCAGTGATGTCCGGGTTAACGCTGAGCTGTGGAGGAAATATCACGGATCTTCTACTTATACTACCGGGAATTCTGGTATTCCCAGCTCCTGCAGACCGGCCAACTCACTCATTGCACATCAGGCAACGGAGCTGCTCTGGACGAGAGACAGTTGTTTTTTGCATCGAAGAGTATTCGGCACACCGCAGACAGAGCTCCCAGCAGCTTTCAGGCATGGTTCCAAACCAGGCACAGCAAAGACAGCACAACACAGTCTGTTGGTTATTGGTTGAGGAGAATACCGGGCAGAATTCACTCCCGCTGTTTTTCTCTGAAGCAATGCCAGGAGATCTGCTAGATGCAATATTGTGTGACAGCGACTGGCAACCAATATGCTGAGGGGATCTTTTCTAAGAAGTCGGCGTGCCAAGGATTTCGGCTGCCAAGTGAAATTAGATGTGGTGAAACTCCCGCAATACCAACAAGCAGGATAATTAACGTCCTATTTACAGTGAAATCCCCATCACAGTGAAAACTACGACAAAAACCTAGTGATAGTGAAACCCCTATTGTAGTAAAACTCCTGTTACGGTGAAACCCTTATTGCAGTAAAACCTCACTAAGTGGAATCCCTATTTCATTTAAACCCTCATCATAGTAAAATCCCAGTTACAGTCAAACCCCTATTACAGTAAAGCTCCTGTTACAGTCAAACTCCCATCACAGTAATACCCCTATCACAGTCAAAGTCCTTTCACAGTCAAACTCCCAATACAGTAATACACCTATTACAGTGAAACCCCTGTTACAGTGAAACCCCTAGGTAAAAACAATGACAGCAGATGCTGGAAACCAGATTCTAAAGGAGCCTTCCACATCCATCAAAGTTTTACCTGCACATCCACCAATATCATTTATTGTATCCGTTGCTCTCGATGCGGTCTCCTCTACATTGGGAAGACTGGACGCCTCCTAGCAGAGCGCTTTAGGGAACATCTCCGGGACACCCGCACCAATCAACCACACCGCCCTGTGGCCCAACATTTCAACTCCCCCTCCCACTCTGCCGAGGACATGGAGGTCCTGGGCCTCCTTCACCGCTGCTCCCTCACCACCAGACGCCTGGAGGAAGAACGCTTCATCTTCCGCCTCGGAACACTTCCACCCCAGGGCATCAATGTGGACTTCAACAGTTTCCTCATTTCCCCTTCCCCCACCTCACCCTAGTTCCAGCACTGTCCCCATGACTTGTCCGGACTTGTCCTACCTGCCTATCTCCTTTTCCACCTATCCACTCCACCCTCCTCCCTGACCTATCACCTTCATCCCCTCCCCCACGCACCTATTGTACTCTATGCTACTCTCTCCCCACCCCCACCCTCCTCTGACTTATCTCTCCACCCTTCGGGCTCACTGCCTTTATTCCTGATGAAGGGCTTTTGCCCGAAACATCGATTTTCCTGCTCCTCGGATGCTGCCTGAACTGCTGTGCTCTTCCAGCACCACTGATCCAAACACAGTGAAACCCCTGTTACAGTCAAACTCCCATCATAGTAATACACCTATTACAATGAAACCCCTGTTACAGTGAAACTCCTGTTACAGTCAACTCCAATCATAGTAACACACCCATTACAGTAAAACCCATATTACAGAAAAACCCCTGTTACAGTCAAACTCCCATTACAGTAAACCCCTGATTTTGTTAAATCCCTATTACAGTAAAGCCCCTATTACAGTAAAACCCCTGTTACAGTAAAACTCCTGTTTCAGTCAAATTCCCATTACAGTAAAACCCCTGTTATAGTAAAGCCCCTATTACAGTGAAACCCCTGTTACAGTCAAACTCCCACCATAGTAATACACCTATTACAGTGAAACAAATATTATAGTAAAACCCCTGTTACAGTAAAGCCCCATTACAGCAAAACCCCAGTTACAGTGAAACCCCTGTTACAGTCAAACTCCCACCATAGTAAAACCCCTATTACAGTGAAACCCCTATCACAGTAAAACCCCTGTTACAGTAAAACTCCAGTCATAGTAATACACCTATTACAGTGAAACCCCTGTTATAGTGAAAGCTCCTGTTACAGTCAAACTCCCATTACAGTAAAACCCCTGTTATAGTTAAATTCCTATTATAGCGAAACCCCTGTTATAGTTAAATCCCTATTACAGTAAAACGTCTACAACAGGAAGTCCCATGTTCCCAGTGTTATAGACCAGACCAAACCCTCTCAAAATATGTCAAGGAAAAGCCAAGCCCTGAATGTTTTAAGGGGCAAGTGCCAGGTGTTGTGCTCCCGGTGGAGTTCAATTGGTCAAACTACCAGGCTCGAAGCAAGATGTGCTTTATTAAAACACTATCCTTAAAATACAGGCAAAATAAAAGAATTAAAGTTTGTAAAATAATGAGCAGTTTAGATACAGTCAATGGTAGTTGTCTTTTGCTGAGGGTGGGCGAGTTTCGAGGCTAAGGGGCACATGTTTAAGGTGAGAGGAGAGAGATTTACAAAAGACATGAGGAGCAATTTTTGTTTTTGCGCAGAGAGTGGTTCACGTGTGGAATGAACTTCCTGAGGAGGTGATGGATGCGGGTACAGTTACGACAGTAAAAGATATTTGCATAAATACATGAATAGGAAAGGATTGGAGAGATATGGGCTGGGCTCAAGCAGATGGGGCTAGTTTAGTTTGGGGTTATGTTCAGCATGGACCAAAGAGTCTGTTTCCGTGATGTATGTGTGACTCCGTAATTGACTTAATTGTTAGTCTATCAAAATACTTAACAAAATAATAAACCAATCATTTACTCATGTTCCAAGATAGTAACATCCCATAAGCACACGCTTGATGCAGGCAAATTCAATAAAATAGATTGTCTCGCATGCAATTCTAGCAGCAGGGAGAGGACTCCAGCTCTTAGAGAAGAATAAGGGCTTCCACGTCCAATTTCACCGGCCCAGTAACTACCACTGCAAGCTAGACTTAAAATTCTGGTTCTGTACCACACCCACTCAGGCTGCTTCTATTGTTCCAACTTTTAAAAAAACATGAAGGCCTCACAGTGGCTTTGAGCAGACTGTGTGGCGCCTCTGTCTCCATAAGAAAAAAAAAGACAAAATACACCTCTTAAAGCCGTAGTATTGTCACTGGTGAAACCCCTATTACAATTAAACTAATCTTCCCATTGAATCATTAATACAGTGAAACACATAATACTGCAAAGTACTTAATACAGTGAAATCTGTGTTCCAAATGTACTCCATTATAGTGGAACCTCTTCTGCTAAAGGGATGGTGCAGTGAAACACTCGTGATGGTGAAACCCTTCATGCAATGAAGTACATGGTGCAATGGTTGCCATATTATTTGTTAATTCACTCGTGGGATGTGCACATCGCTGCTTGGGCCCAGCATTTATTACCCGTCCCTAGTTGCTCCTTGAGAAGGTGGGGGGGGCGGGGGGTGAGCTGTCTTCTTGAACCGCTGCAGTCCACCTGCTGTGGGTTGACCCACAGTGCCCTGAGGGAGGGGATTCCAGAATTTTGACCCAAAGGAACGGCTGATATATTTCCAAGTCAGGTGCGTGAGTGGCCTGGAGGGGAAGATGATGCAGGGGGCTGATGTTCCTATCTATCTGCTGCCCCTATCCTTCTGGATGGAAGTGGTCATAGATTTAAAAAGCACTGCCTAAAGATCTTTTGAGAATTTCTGTATTACAGTTAAAAGGTCTTAATTTGGTGATTCCCATAATTAATTGAGACTCCTATTATATGTAGCCTTTATTTAAGTGAAAACTGTATTGCAGTGAAATGCTTCTTATACATAAACCCCTATTACCTTGGAACATCTCTCACAACAAATCCCATAATCCAGGGAAACCGCTAACACTGTGAATATCCTCAAACAGTGGAATCACTTCTACAATTTATTAGATTAGATTAGATTCCCTACAGTGTGGAAACAGGCCCTTCGGCCCAACAAGTCCACACCGACCCTCCGAAGAGCAACCCACCCAGGCCCATTCCCCTACATTTAACCCTGACTAATGCAGCTTATGGTGATAAATCCTGTGTTCCAGTGAATTCCTAATGCAGTGACATCCTGAAATTGCACAGAGACTGGTATCCAGTCACCAAGTGACCTTTTAGGTACATGTGCACAGTTACACAGGCTGTAGCCGGCCAGCTCGGAGTCAGTCCCCGAACTGAGGAGATTCCAAATTGCCCGTTTGTATTTTTTTTTGTTGTGAGTGAAAAAGTGAAGGGGAGGGCAGAGGTTAAATCAAAATAGAGTTGGCAGAGGAAACAAAGTGCTCCGTGCCCACCTCTCCCTGAACAGCTCCAGGGTGATGGTGGACACCGCGTGCTCCTTCTCCAAGGTCACCCGGGCCCTAACGTAACCGCGGAAGAGGGGCAGGCAGTCGGCCTTAATGACCCCCTCCACGGCCCGCTGCCTGGACCTGGTTATGGCCAGTTTGGCCAGGCCCAGGAGCAGACCCACGAGGAGGTCTTCAGACCTGCCCTCCCTCCTCCGCACCGGGTGCCCGAAGATCAGGAGCGTGGGACTGAAGTGCAACCAAAAGCAGAGGAGAAGGTTTTTCAGAAAACTAAAAAAGGGAGTGCAAACGCTCACACCCAATATACACATGGTCCACGGACTCCACAGCACCACAGAACAAGCTGGGAGTCCGTGAACCACCGCAATCTGCGGTTGCAGGGGACTGCTGCGTGCAGCACCCTCCACCCCAGATCCGCGAGAGAAAGGGGGAGGACTCCCGCGTAGAGAGCCCTCCACTGGGGATACCAAGGTGTGTCCGCACGGTGGATGAGGGAGAAGGAGTGGATGGTGTGCAGCAGCACCCGTTGCAGGGCCCGTTGTGATACATCCCTGAAAGGGACGAAACTAAAACTCCAGAGGAGGCTCAGATTGTGGGGCAGAGGCTCCCGCAGGGCGTACGGGACCCTGGGGCCAATGTGAAATTCCGTCCAGGCAGGGGTGTGCACAGACAGGGTTATCACCCATTTATATTTTTTGTCTGGGGGCTGGTGGCTAGGCGAGTCCCAGACAGTAGCCATGGAGGCAGGCCCCAGGCAGCAGTGGCAGTCTTATGTCCTGGGGGAAACCCAAGGCAAGTCCCAGGCAGTAGTGGCAAAGGCAGGCCCCAGGCAGCAGTACCAGAGTCAGGTTCCATTGTAACACAATCCCCAGGCAGCAGCAGCACCAGAGGCAGGCTCCATTGCAATACAGGCCCCAGGCAGCAGCAGCAGAGGCAGGCTCAATTGTAATACAGTCCCCAGGCAGCAGCAGCACCAGAGGCAGGCCCCAGTTGCAATATAGGCCCCAGGCAGCCGCAGCACCAGAGGCAGGCTCCATTGTAGTACAGGCCCCAGGCAGCAGCACCAGAGGCAGGCCCCAGTTGTAATACAGGCCCCAGGCAGCAGCACCAGAGGCAGGCCCCAGTTGTAATATAGGCCCCAGGCAGCAGCAGCACCAGAGGCAGGCTCCATTGTAGTACAGGCCCCAGGCAGCAGCACCAGAGGCAGGCCCCAGTTGTAATATAGGCCCCAGGCAGCAGCAGCACCAAACGCAGGCCCCTGTTGTAATATAGGCCCCAGGCAGCAGCAGCACCAGAGGCAGGCTCCATTGTAATACAGGCCCCAGGCAGCAGCACCAGAGGCAGGCCCCAGTGGAAGTGGCAGTGGCTACCTATATATATCACCCATTTATATATTTTTTCCCCAAGAATCTAAATCTCATCTCCTGTGTAAACTGCAGTAGTGCTTATCTATCGCCCATTTATCTTTTTCTCCTTCTGTCACCCATTTTTTAAAATTTTATTTTATTAAACAAATTACAGAACAATTTACTGTAAACATTTACAGCTGTACAAGAGACAGCAATTTTACAAGGGAGAGGAGCAGCAAAGCTAGGCCCCAGAACCTACTATTCGACCATTTTACAGGGAGATGAGGACAGCCCTCAAATCCCAGTTCCACATATGACAAGACAGTGACAATGACATTTGTACATTCAACAATACAGTTACATACAGAAGTGCAGACAATACAGACCCAGCAAGCCCCCTACCCCTCCCACCTTCCGACCACTCTAAGGCAGCCCGCCCCTACCCACCTTCCGGTTCTTGGTCCGCCCTCACACACCTTTCGACCACCTCTAGAACAGCCCACCCCAGTACCCACCCAGGGTGACAGCGTGTCGCCCATTTATATTGGTCAGCCAGGGCTCCCTGATTGGCCCAGGGGGTAACCACCCTAATCAAGGATCTCACAGTGAACAAGATCCACCCGGTTCCAATCACTGCACATCCCAGTTACAGTGAATGAAAACAGTGCACCCACTAATCCACCTATCACTGGGGAAATCCTATTTCAGTGACACCTCCCACCCCCCCCACCTCTTCCATGACAGTGAAACCTCTGATACCTTAGTGAATTCCTCATGTGGTGAGGTCCCTTATACAGTGACACCCCTTTACAGTGAAACCCCTATTGAGTAAAGAACATTACAGTGAAACGCCTCATTCCAATGACTCTCCAATACAATGAAGTCCTGATTTCAGTGCGGCATCAAATATCTTAAACTCCATTAGGGGTTTATTAGTATCGGAGGACCCGAATGCAGTGAAATACAAATGTCAACGTTGTGCAAGACCTACCAATGTTAAACCTCATTATTCTGAAGGTTAGGTTATTCTCAAACTCGACATTGTAATGTTATTAAAATAGTCTTGTCTGCCTGGTGTGATGAAGCTTGTTCCTGGCAGAGTGATATTAAAACCTCACATCATGATTTCTTGGTACAGTGAAATTCCTGATGTAGTGAAAGTCAGTGCAACTTAGCTCACGGTGCTGTAACGCTTAAGACTGTCAAAGAACTGCTCAGCTGAAACACAATTTCAGAAAACCTTTTGACCCAGTAACACTCGATATTGCGAATCTTCTCTCATTGCAAAACACACATGCTCTGCTGTGTTGAACCTCACTGTAATGAAACCGCTAATGCACTGCAAATCAGCCGCACGATAACGTCGAAAGTGGTGAAAACAAAACATGCTGGAGATCACGGAGGGTCAGGCAGCATGAGAAAGCAGGCTGACAATTCGAGTCTGGATCACTCTTTATCAGAGCTGAGATCTGCGAGCTGAAGGAGGATTATAACCGAAACGTTGATTTCCACCCCCCTCCTGATGCTGCCTGGCTTGCTGTGTTCTTCCAGCCTCCTGCCTGTCTAATCTGTCACGTGGATGCTGCCTGACCGGCTGTGATTTCCAGCATTATTTGTACAAGTTCCAGCACCTGCAGTAATTTGCTTCTACACTGATGGACTAAGACAAGTGTTGGACACTGCAAAACTTTCGGGTGAGGTAACGAAAACAGAAGTTGCCGGAAAAGCTCAGCAGGACTGGCAGCATCTGTGCAGAGAAATCAAAGTTAATGTTTCGGTTCCAGCCACCCTTCCTCAGTACACCTTCTGGCGCAGTAGCTCTCTGTTCTCAAGGGTAAAATGGTGCTTGAGTCGGCCATTCGGAATGTTGGCCTGGAATTCAAAGGTGAAAATGTGTTGCTGGAAAAGCGCAGCAGGTCAGGCAGCATCCAAGGAGCAGGAGATTCGACGTTTCGGGCATAGGAAGGGCTTATGCCCGATACGTCGAATCTCCTGCTCCTTGGACGCTGCCTGACCTGCTGCGCTTTTCCAGCAACGTGTTTTCAGCTCTGATCTCCAGCACCTGCAGGCCTCACTTCCTCCTTGAATTCAAAGGGATTGGAAAATAAAAGTGGGGAGGTTTTTGTGCGCTAAAACTCTACCCAGCACTAGTTAGCCGGAATACCCTGAACCATTTTGGGCCCATTACCTTTGGGCAGATACACTGGCATTGGAGGCAGTGCAGGGAAAGTTCGCTAGGCCGATACTGGGGTCAGGAGGGACTGTCTTATTGAGTAGGTCGGGCCAGTATGTACAAAATTTAAAAATCCCACAGCACCAGGTGGTAGTCCAACACGTTTAATTGGAATCACTAGCTTTCGGAGCACTGCTCCCAGACAACCACCTGGTGAAGGGGCGGCGCTCCGAAAGCTAGTGCTTCCAGTTAAACCTGTTGGACTATAACCTGGTGTTGTGGGATTTTTAATGTTGGGCCTGTAATCATGGTAATGTAGAAGAACAAAAGGTGACCTTACTGAAATATGGTCGATGCAGAAAGGTTGTTCCCCGCGTGGGAGAGTTTAGGGCAGAAACTCAGAATAAAGGGGGGGTCACATCTTCCCTCAGAGGGTGGTGAATCTGTGGAATTCTTTCTCACAGAGGGCTGTCCAGGCAGGGCCATTAAGTATATTCAAGGCGAAGAGAGCGAGAGATTTCAAATCAGCGAGGGGATCGAGGGTGATGGGGTAAAGGCAGGAAGGATCTCGGTGAATGGTGGAGCCAACACGACGGGCCGAATGGCCTACCCCTGTCCCCACAGCTCGTGGTCTTACTAGCAAAATGCGTTATCACGAGAATATTTCAGCACCCAGTCCGGTCAGGGGCACACAGTGTTTGGAAGTGCTTGGTCAAAGTTTAATATTTTTCTGCTGGTGTTCTGAAAATAGTCACATTTGCAGAGTGGTGTCATCACTGATTCTTCCCTCTCCCTACTGCTGTCACCAGAGCCACTCAGCCTTTCAGGGGTGTTTTTCAGACTTCCAGCATTCACACAATTTCGCTTCTATTTTAATATATTTCTGCCTGTTCTTGTAACAGCGCAGTTATATAAAGTTACATAAGTGGGTCAATATCAATTGCTACTGCATCAATATTTATAGCATTGTTATGTTTACTCAAAAGCAGAAGTATTGAAGTGTTTCTTTGTGATTCCAAGCCCGCTGGCTGATATTTAATTAAGATCAATACTCCCATCTTTCTACCATCTATTCTTCTGGTGAAGATGATGAACACTTTAATTCATTTAACTCCCTCCAGTGTGCCTGGACTGCGGGGATGGCTCTCCACTCGGAGAAGCTCAGGGAAGTGGGAAGGTCATTTCTTCCCGCTGACTGTCCCCGAGGCACGTTTCAATGTCCTCCCATGTTGGCGTTAAGATGGGCGGAGATTCAGGGAACGGAGAGGAATAAGAGTAGACTGCAGATGGGGTGAGCAGAGAGCAGGCAGAGAGGGTGGGGGTGGGGGTAGGGGTGGGGGGAGCTCAGTTATAGGGTGTGGGAGGAGAGGGTCACATGTAGCGCAGGGCAGTCAAATACAGACGGCAGATGGGGTCAGGCGCAGACTGAGGACAAGGTTAGATACAGAGAACGGGAGGGGTCAGATACAGCGAGCAGGGGACGTCAGATACAGAGCGCCGGGGGCAAAAGATACAGAGAGCAGGGAGGGTCAGATACAGAGAGCGGGGGGGGGGTCAGATACAGGGAGCAGGGGGTCAGATACAGGGAGCAGGGGGGTCAGATACAGGGAGCAGGAGGGTCAGATACAGAGAGAAGGGGGCATCAGATACAGGGAGCAGGGAGGTCAGATACAGAGAGCAGTGGGCAAAAGATACAGGGAGCAGGGGGTCAGATACAGAGAGCAGGGGAAGCATCAGATACAGAGAGCAGGGGGCGTCAGATACAGAGAGCAGGGGGAGCGTCAGATACAGGGAGCAGGGGGGTCAGATACAGAGAGAAGGGGGCATCTGATACAGGGAGCAGGGGTGGTCAGATACAGAGAGCAGGGGAGTCAGATACAGAGAGCAGGGGGTGTCAGATACAGAGAGCAGGGGGTGTCAGATACAGAGAGCAGGGGGTGTCAGATACAGGGAGCAGGTGGGTCAGATACAGAGAGCAGGGGGGTCAGATACAGAGAGCAGGGGGTGTCAGATACAGGGAGCAGGTGGGTCAGATACAGAGAGCAGGGGAATCATCAGATACAGAGAGCGGGGGGCGTCAGATACAGGGAGCAGGGAGGTCAGATACAGAGAGCAGGGGAAGCATCAGATACAGAGAGCAGGGGCTAAAGATACAGGGAGCGGGGGGGTCAGATACAGAGAGCAGGGGAGTCAGATACAGAGAGCAGGGGGTCAGATACAGAGTGCAGGGGGTCAGATACAGAGAGCAGGTGGTCAGATACAGCGAGCAGGGGGTCAGATACAGAGAGCAGGCTGGTCAGATACAGGGAGTAGGCTGGTCAGATACAGAGAGCAGGGGGCGTCAGATACAGGGAGCAGGGGGCGTCAGATACAGAGAGCGGGGGTCAGATACAGAGAGCAGGGTGTCAGATACAGGGAGCAGGGAGTCAGATACAGAGAGCAGGGGGCGTCAGATACAGAGAGCAGGGGGAGTCAGATACAGAGAGCAGGGTGTCAGATACAGGGAGCAGGGAGTCAGATACAGAGAGCAGGGGGGTCAGATACAGGGAGCAGGGGGGTCAGATACAGGGAGCAGGGGGTCAGATACAGGGAGCAGGGGGGTCAGATACAGAGAGCAGGGGGGTCAGATACAGGGAGCAGGGGGTCAGATACAGGGAGCAGGGAGTCAGATACAGAGAGCAGGGGGTGTCAGATACAGGGAGCAGGGAGTCAGATACAGGGAGCAGGGGGTCAGATACAGTGAGCAGGGGGTCAGATACAGAGAGCAGAGGGAGTCAGATACAGGGAGCAGGGGGGTCAGATACAGGGAGCAGGGGGGTCAGATACAGAGAGCAGGGGGGTCAGATACAGGGAGCAGGGGGTCAGATACAGGGAGCAGGGAGTCAGATACAGAGAGCAGGGGGTGTCAGATACAGGGAGCAGGGGGTCAGATACAGAGAGCAGGGGGTCAGATACAGGGAGCAGGGGGGTCAGATACAGGGAGCAGGGGGTCAGATACTGAGAGCAGGGGGTCAGATACAGGGAGCAGGGGGTCAGATACAGAGAGCAGGGGGTCAGATACAGGGAGCAGGGGTGTCAGATACAGGGAGCAGGGGGTCAGATACAGAGAGCAGGGAGTCAGATACAGGGAGCAGGGGGTCAGATACAGGGAGCAGGGGGTCAGATACAGGGAGCAGGGAGTCAGATACAGAGAGCAGGGGGTATCAGATACAGGGAGCAGGGAGTCAAATACAGGGAGCAGGGGGTCAGATACAGCGAGCAGGGGGTCAGATACAGAGAGCAGAGGGAGTCAGATACAGAGAGCAGGGGGTCAGATACAGAAATCAGGGGGAGTGAGATACAGAGAGTACGCTGGCTTAGCCACAGATTCCAAAAGGGGCCAGATGCAGAGTTCATGAAGCACACTGCTCGACATTTGCCCACCCAAATATCAGTTTATTGAACCACCTATGACTTGCTCCCATTACAAGTATGTCCCTCCTGAGGTCACCTGATTGAATTGTACACAGTACTCTCACCCTGGTCTCACAGATGTCCTATACATTAGTCACATGACTTACCTACAAGTAAACTCCACCTCCCTTGCACTAAAAACTCAAATTATTTCTGCCCTCCTAACCTTGAGAAGGTAATCTGTCGTCTTCATTTGATCTGGCCCACATGTGACTCCAAAAATACAGGAATGTGGTTGACTCTAATATCCCTCAGGATTGGCCACAAAACCACAACAAAGTCTAAAGAAAGGAATTGTTCTGGATGGACCACCTAGAATCAACCTAGGCCATGGAAATAATAATGGCTAACCCTGTCATGTTGACACTGCCAAGTCATTGTTCTGAACATCGGGGGAGGGGGGAGCGGTGGGGTTTGTGTTGAATATGGAAGAGTTGTCCCATAATCAAATCGTGCATCAGCCTGATCTAGGCATATTCATGGAGTCATACCTTACAGGCAATGTCCAAGACACCACCATCCCTGGGTAGGTCTTGTCCCACCAGTCAGGAGGCAGTTATACTGAGAGTCCTCAACATTGATCCCGGAACCCATGAAGTCACATGGCATTGGGTCAGACATGGTCAATGAAACCCCGAGCTAATTATGAACTCTATCAGTTAAACTCCCTCTCAACCTCAGCTGAGGAATAGTTTTCTTCCATGTCAAACATCATTTGGAGGAAGCGCACAAAAGAGGCATGGGCACACACTCTGGCTGGGGTACGTTGGTATCCATCACCAGGAGTGGCTTGGCAACACCACAGCTGACCAGGCTGGCCACGTGCTCACAGAGAAAGCAGCTAGAATGGAGCTCCTTGTCACAGTCTTGTCTTGAGCCTTGTCGTAGGTGCACAGGCTTTGGGGAGTCAGGAAGTGAGTTAGTTGCTGCAGGATTCCTAACCTTTGACCTGCTCTTGTGTGTAAAATATAGGCCGGTTAAATTTCTGATCATTGGTAATCCCCAGGATGTTGATAGTGGTGGATTCAGTGATGTTAAGGGGCAATGGTTAGATTCTCTCTTGTTGGAGATGGTCATAGTGTGTGGTGTAAACGTTACTTGCCACCTGTCAGCCCCAACCTGGACGTTGTTTAGATCTTGTTGTATTGGGAAATGTACCACTTCAGTATCTAAAGAGTCGCAAATGGTGCTGAACATTGTGTAATCATTGGCAAACATCCCCACTTCTGACCTTATGATGGAGGGAACATCATTGGGGAAGCAGCTGAAGATGCTTGGACCTGGGATACTATCCTGAGGAACTCCTGCAGAGATGTCCTGGAGCTCAGATGACTGACCTCCAACAGAAACGATCATCTTCCTACGTTCCAGATATGACTCCAAACAGCAGAGAGTTTACCCCGCTCGATACCCACTGAATCTAATTCTGCCAGGGCTCCTCGATGCCATACTCTGTCGAATGCTGCCTTGATGTCAAGGGCTGTCCCTCTCCCCTCCCCTCTGGGATTCAGCTCTTTTGTCCATGTTTGAACCAGGGCTGGAATGAGGTCAGGAGCTGACGGAACCCAAACTGGGCGTCACTGAGCAGGTTATTGCTGAGCAGGTGCTGCTCAATAGCACTGTTAATGACACCTTCCAACACTCTACTGATGGTGGGGAGTAGACCCGTGGGGTGGTAATTGGCTGGGGTTGGATTGGTCCCACCTTTTATGTACAGTGCATACCCGGGCAATTTTCCACATTGTCGGGTAGATGCCAGTGTTGTAACTGTACTGGGACAGCTTGGACTGGGGGAGCGGCCAGTCCTGGAGCACACATCTTCAGTTTTATTACCAGAATATTGCCAGGTCACTTAGCCTTTACAGCATCCAATGGCTTCATCCCATTTCTTGCTGTGACGTGGGATGAATCAAATTGGCTGTGAGGGAGGTTGGGATGGATTATCCTTACTCATCACTTCTGGCTGAAGATTGTTCAGAATGCTTCAGTCTTACCATTGACGGAGATAATTGTGGAGGACAGTTCTGCTGCTGTTGATGGCCCACAGCGCCTCACGGATGCCCAGTCTTGAGTTGGTAGATCGGTTTGAAGTCTGTCCTATTTAGCACAGTGATGGTGCCACACAACACGATGGAGGGTATTCTCAATGTGAAAGGAGGGAGGGGTGGTCACTCTGACCGATACTGTCACGGACAGATGCATTTGCAGCTGGCAGATTGGTGAGGATTTGTTGTTGGTTCACTTAGAGTTTTTAGATTAGATTAGACTTACAGTGTGGAAACAGGCCCTTCGGCCCAACAAGTCCACACCGACCCGCCGAAGCGCAACCCACCCATACCCCTACATTTACCCCTTACCTAACACTACGGGCAATTTAGCATGGCCAATTCACCTGACCCGCACATCTTTGGACTGTGGGAGGAAACCGGAGCACCCGGAGGAAACCCACGCAGACACGGGGAGAACGTGTAAACTCCACACAGTCAGTCGCCTGAGTCGGGAATTGAACCCGGGTCTACAGGCGCTGTGAGGCAGCAGTGCTAACCACTGTGCCACCGTGCCGCCCGTTGGTCCATAACCCCAGTCTAGCAGCAATGCATGGCAATCAATGAGGCTTTATGGGATTCAATGTTGAGGATTCCCTGGGCAGCGCTGTCCCAACATGTAACCACTGTGCCACCACCTCTGCTGGCTCTGTTCTGCCAGTGGAACAGGACATAGCCAGAGTTAATGATAGCGGTGTTTGGGACATTGTCCATGAAGTATGATTCGACTTGTCTTTGAAATAGCTGTCCCAATGTTGGCTGTAGCTCCCAGAGCTTAGTAAGGAAGACTGCCCTGGATCGATACGGCTGGTTTTGCTGTGGTCAGTGTTAGGTGGTCCATTTCTTTTTGGAGACTTTCTGGCAATTATTACAACTGAGTGACTTGGTAGGCAATTTCACAGGATGGTTAAGAGTCAACCACATTGCCTCGGCTCTGAAATCTCAGGCAAAGATGGTATCTCCCTTCCCTAAAGGACAGGAGTGAATCACATGGGGTTTTCTCATCAGCCATGAGGCCATAGATACAAGATTCTATTGAATTCAAATTGAGCTGTTGTAAGATTTGAACTTGGCAGCCCAGAACGCTACCTGGGTCTACAAGGTTATTGGCTCACCTGTACCTTTTGTGATTCATGAATCCCTCTGCATGTCACACCTCTGCGACCTCTCACCTTTTAGATAACATGCTTCTTATTTACTCTTCCTACACATTTTACAACATCATATTCCATTTGCCACATCTTTGCCCTCTCGCTCAATATCTTTCTGTTATCTCCTTATAGCCACTTCTTATTTTCTTCATTATCTCTGTGTTACCATCAGTCCCTTCACCACATATAAACTGCAAACAGTTGAAGTCCCAGCGCTGATTCCTTTGGCAAACCCATTCCACCTTACCAACCCCAGCAACCCCTCCATTTATGCTTACTCTCTCAGCTTCCTGTTAGCCAATCCGAAGTCTACTCACGCCAATACGCTGCTCCTTTTGGCACCATCTCGGACAAAGCAGCCGTCTCATTTGGCACCCCGTCTGCCACGTTCATCCTTCACCCTCTCCCCCACCCTTCACCACTGATGCGCCATGGCAGCGGTGTGTGCCGTTTACAAACCGCACCGCAATGACCCACCCAGCCTCCTTCCGGCCGCGATAAGCCGGGAGGACAGGGACATGGGGACGCCACAACACCATCACCCTCCCCACCCCTTTCCCCGCCAACTGCCCCTGTAAAGCCACAGACCATTTGACTTGTGGGCTCGTCTCTCGGCTGAGCTGTTAAATCAAGGCCCCCAGCTGAAGTTCAGTTGGGTAGAAACGCACGCCTCTCTCAGCCTCCAGGTCAAAGTCCCTCAACCCCTGGAGCTGAGCAGTGGAGGCTGGGCAGCATGGTGTCACAGTGGTTAGCACTGCTGCCTCACAGCGCCAGAGACCCGGGTTCAATTCCCGCCTCAGGTGACTGACTGTGTGGAGTTTGCACGTTCTCCCGTGTCTGCGTGGGTTTCCTCCGGGTGCTCCGGTTTCCTCCCACAGTCCAAAGATGTGCGGGTCAGGTGAATTGGCCATGCTAAAAAATTTGCCCGTAGTGTTAGGTAAGGGGTAAATGTAGGGGTATGGGTAGGTTGCGCTTCAGCGGGTTGGTGCGGACTTGTTGGGCCGAAGGGCCTGTTTCCACACTGTAAGTAATCTAATATTAGACTTAGCCAAGCCTAATATGACTTGGGAAATATATGGCCATTCCTTCACGGTCACGGGCTCAAAATTCTGGAATGCACCACCTCCCGTGCGCCTCCCTAAACCTCAAAGACTGCAGCAACTCAAGAGGCTTCTCAACATGAGCCAGTCCAGTGCAACTAGGGACAGGCAATAGATGTCAGTCAGGCCAGTGACACCTCCACTCTGTGTTTCATGTACAAGGACAGCCACATCTCTGTGTTCTTTAACGTTTTCCCATTATTCCTGACAATGTTGACTGTGGGAAAAAAATTTTGACCACGACGCCCCTGTTTCCTTTCGAAGTACTGCCATGGAATCTTTTCTAGCGTTCCAAACAGACAGGTGGGGTCTTGGTATCCCAGCTGAATGATGCCACCTTCGACAGTGCGACGTTCCCTAGGTTAGCTCCACGCCAGGGCGCCAGCCTTGATTTTTGCAGCTCAGCTCCGCGGGGTTTGGGGGGACTTTGACCTGGAGGCTGAGAGAGGCCCCTAACTGAGCTACAGCTGGGGGCCTCGATTTAACAGCTCGTCCCAGAGAGACGACAGCCCGAGACGGTGCGGCGCGCCATTTGGGACAGACACTGGCACATCTCACTCAGATTTTTGTGCTCAAGTCTTCTGCGTGGTGCTGTTGAGTCAGAGGTGTGAGAACTCCCCACTTACCCTCAGCTGACAACGCACATCCAAACACTTAACACGATGGAATACTGCCATCGTGCTGACTGAAATGTGAACATGTATGAACAATTGAGACATGTGTCTAATGTGTATGGATTCTGCTATCTTTTGTAACTGAAATACTAACATGTTTGAATAGAACAAATTAGACATTCGTCTAATGGTGTTATAGCTCTTACTTACATCTATGCTTTTGTGTTTGCATGTTCCTGCCATATGATTATTTATCTTGGAAAAGCTCTGGCAGCGTCTATAGAGAGAGGTCAGAGTTAATGTTTCGGGTCCAGCAATGTTTTGGGCGGCACGGTGGCACAGTGGTTAGCACTGCTGCCTCACAGCGCCTGTAGACCCGGGTTCAATTCCCAACTCAGGCGACTGACTGTGTGGAGTTTGCACGTTCTCCCCGTGTCTGCGTGGGTTTCCTCTGGGTGCTCCGGTTTCCTCCCACAGTCACAAAGATGTGCGGGTCTGGTGAATTGGCCCATGCTAAATTGCCCCTAGTGTTAGGTAAGGGGTAAATGTAGGGGTATGGGTGGGTTGCGCTTCGGCGGGTCGGTGTGGACTTGTTGGGCCGAAGGGCCTGTTTCCACACTGTAAGTCTAATCCTTTCTTTTCACAGACGCTGCCAGACCTGCTGAGCTTTTCCAGCAATTTCTGTTCTTGTTGCTGATTTCCAGCACCCGCAATTCTTTCTGTTTTTAATCAATGATTTATCTTTATCTTGTTCTTGGTTCTAGTGTAGCTACTGCCCTGTGAAAGTCTATCTGGCACAATGGCCAGGGTTCAGTCCCAGTCTCGGGTGACTGTCTGTGTGGAGTTTGCACGTTCTCCCCGGGTCTGTGTGGGTTCCCTCCGGGTGCTGTGGTTTCCTCCCACTAGTCCACAAATGTGCAGGCTCGGTGGGTTGGTCGTGGTAAATTGTCCACAGTGTCCAGGGAGGTGCTGGCTAGGTGGGATAGCCATGAGGAATGCAGGGTTAAAGGGACAGGGTATGGGGTGGGTCAGGGATGGTTGGTAAGGGTTTACTGGTCCAAAGGGCCAGCTTCCACACTGTAGAGATTCTATATCTCTGTTTTGCTATCCCAGTCAGCGAAAGTATAGTTCTCTCTCTATTTGTGTCTGTTCTCTCTGCATCTGTACTCCTGTCTGTATCCCCTGTACATGTGCCAGTGTGTGTCGGTATGCGTGTTAAAATCTTTTACTCCGCTTACAACAAAAAGAAAGACTTGTATTTACAGCCTCAGGAGGGTTTCACAGCAAATTAATTGTGGGGTGGGGTTCATGTAGGAAACTTGGTAGATTAGATTTTCAGACAGCAACTTCCTACGAGGAACTGTGTGTTAATGAGCAGACAATCTTGGTTTTGCACTGCTGACTGTGGCATTAATATTGCCCTGGTGTTAACGTGCCTGCGCTTCCTAGGAATAGTGCCTTTGGATCTTTTCCATCCACCTGGAAGGGTAAGTTGGGGAGTCAGTTTCAGCATCTCACCCAAAAGGCAGCACCTCTGACTGGACAGCAGTTCCTCCGAGTGCTCAAGTACCAGCCTCGAGTTTTGTGTCTGAGTCCGTGAATATGTCCTTATCTGTTCAACTCATTATTCTCTGTATTTCTTTGTATGTATGTGTTTATCTCTGTCTGATGGGATGTGCATGCAACTCTCTCTCCATCTACATCTCTATCTCTCTGCATTTTTATCATTGTCTGTGGAGGTGTGACTTTCTGCCTGTTGCTGTGTTTATAATTCTGCCTGCCATGTTCCCTTTCAACCTGTGTGTCTCTGTGTGTATGTCAGTGTATGGGTGTAATTACCTGTCTGTGTATTCTGTGTCTATGGCCTTGTGTCCGATATTCTGAGTCTGTTCTTCTAACGAAATGCTTGTCTGCCTGTAAGTCTCTCTTCACCTGTACCTGTGTCTCTGTACAGTCTTTCCTCTGGATGTAATTATCTCAGTCCGACTGTGTGTGTGTGTCTCGTTCTCTGTGTGTATCCCTTTACATACGTCCCCTGGGTCTATATTGATTCCTCCTCTCCCTGTGCCCCTCTGTGTGAATGATTAGGTCCTTATATTTAGTGTACTTTTTCTTTCACCCTATGATCTGTATGTCCTGACTTACTATAATCTGCTCGTAAACAAAGCTTTTCGCTGTACTTAGGTACATGTGACAGTAAATCAATCCAATTCAAATTTCTGTCACTGCATTGGTCTGTTTATATGTCCCTGAGTGTGAGAATGATTATCTCAGTTTGCCTCTGTGTGCCTTGCTTCCTCTGTGTCTCTCTGCCTGTTTGTCTCTCTCTCTCTCTCTCTCTCTCTCTGCATCTCCATGAGCTGCAAATGACCATTTATGATATTACTGAATAACTGTGCTGATCTGTCCCTCCTCCTGTTGTTTTCACTGAAGAATCGACTTGTTTATTTTAATGAGACTAATGCTTTTGTTAAAATAGCAGATTATCTTTTTTTTATTCATTCTTGTGCTGTTGGTAAGGCCAGCATTTACTGCCCATTCCTAATTGAGGAATGATGTTGGGAGGTCATGTTGCGGCTGTACAGGCCATTGGTTGGAATATTGTGTGCAATTCTGGTCTCCTTCCGATAGGAAGGATGTTGTGAAACTTGAAAGGGTTCCGAAAAGGTTTACAAGGATGTTACCAGGGTTGGAGGATTTGAGCTACAGAGAGAGGCTGAACAGGCTGGGGCTGTTTTCCCTGGAGTGTCGGAGGCTGAGGGGTGACCTTATAGAGGTTTACAAAATTATGAGGGGCATGGATAGGGTAAATAGGCAAAGTCTTTTCCCTGGAGTGGGGGAGTCCACAACTAGAGGGCATAGGTTTAGTGTGAGAGGGGAAAGAGACCTAAGGGGCAACTTTTTCACACAGAGGGTGGTACGTGTATGGAATGAGCTGCCAGAGGATGTGGTGGAGGCTGGTACAATTACAACATTTAAGAGGCATCTGGATGGGTATATGGATAGGAAGGGTTTGGAGGGATATGGGCCGGGTGCTGGCAGGTGGGACTAGATTAGTTTGATTAGATTAGATTAGATTCCTTACAGTGTGGATTGGGTTGGGATATCTGGTCGGCATGGACGGGTTGGACCGAAGGGTCTGTTTCCATGCTGTACGTCTCCATGACTCGCATTGCCCGAGCACAGTGGGTGGTGAGCCACCTTCTTGAATCACTGCAGTCCATGTGGTACGGGGAATGCCCGGAGAGTGCCGTTAGGGAGCAAGGTGTCGGGATGTTGAAACCAAAGGAATGGCAATATCGCTGCAAGTCAGGATGGTGTGGGACTTGGAGCGTCATTTGCAGACGGCAGTGTTCCTTCACCACTTCAGCCAAGATCGTTCTATCCTTCTGGTAGAGGGGAAAACAACAAATGCTGGAGATCACAACGGGTCGGGCAGCACGAGGAGGGGGGAGGTGTCAGAGGAGAGAGAGAGAGAGCAAGCTAACTGTCCCAATCTGGATGACCCTTCGGCAGAGCTGACGTGAAGTGTGGAGGGGGACACTTTCCAACCTCCTGGGTGTAATATTGAGTTCAGATTGTGAACCCACTCCCATTCCTTACCTCCCTTTTTGCTTTAGTCATTGCATTCCCTGTCACCATGCCCTCTCTCTTTCTCTCTCTCTCTCTCTCTCGCTCTCTCCTCCCTCCCCATTCCAGTCTGGTAGTTGGACACACTATTGTTCTGCTATTCTCACGTTCCGATCACTGAATCTGCAGTATCCACATCCCATCCAGCCCAGCACTCCCTCCCCTCACCCCACCGGTACATCAATGCTGTCCCCTCCACCCTCCACACTTCACATCAGCTCCGATGAGGAGTCACCTAGTCACGAGACGTTATGTTGCCCATGGATGTTGCCTGGCCCACTGTGCTTTCTCGCACTTTTGTTTTCAGTATCTTGCAGTAATTTGTTCCTACTTCTGGTACAGGCTGGGGGGGGGGGGGATGGTTTGGGTGGGGGGGTGGGGGGAGGTGACTGGTTTGGAAGGCGCTACTGGAGGAGCCTTGATGAGTTGCTACAGACCATCTTGTAGACGCTGCACCCCTCTGTCACTCTGCACCCCCTCTGTCACTCTGCACCCCCTCTGTCACGCTGCACCCCCTCTGTCACCCTGCACCCCCTCTGTCACTCTGCACCCCCTCTGTCACTCTGCACCCTCTCTGTCACGCTGCACCCTCTCTGTCACACTGCACCCCTCTGTCACTCTGCACCCCCTCTGTCACTCTGCACCCCCTCTGTCACGCTGCACCCTCTCTGTCACGCTGCACCCTCTCTGTCACACTGCACCCCTCTGTCACGCTGCACCCTCTCTGTCACTCTGCACCCCTCTGTCACGCTGCACCCTCTCTGTCACACTGCACCCTCTCTGTCACTCTGCACCCCCCCGTCATGCTGCACCACCTCTGTCACTCTGCACACCCTCTGTCACTCTGCACCCCCTCTGTCACTCTGTACCCTCTCTGTCACTCTGCACCCCCTCTGTCACTCTGCACCCTCTCTGTCACTCTGCACCCCTCTCTGTCACTCTGCACACCCTCTGTCACTCTGCACCCCCTCTGTCACTCTGCACCCCCTCTGTCACGCTGCACCCTCTCTGTCACTCTGCACCCCTCTGTCACGCTGCACCCTCTCTGTCATGCTGCACCACCTCTGTCACTCTGCACACCCTCTGTCACTCTGCACCCTCTCTGTCACGCTGCACCCCCTCTGTCACTCTGTACCCCCTCTGTCACTCTGCACACCCTCTGTCACTCTGCACCCCCTCTGTCACTCTGTACCCCCTCTGTCACTCTGCACCCCCTCTGTCACTCTGCACCCCCTCTGTCACGCTGCACCCTCTCTGTCACGCTGCACCCTCTCTGTCACACTGCACCCCTCTGTCACCCTGCACCCCCTCTGTCACACTGCACCCCTCTGTCACTCTGCACCCCTCTCTGTCACGCTGCACCCTCTCTGTCACACTGCACCCCTCTGTCACCCTGCACCCCCCCTGTCACACTGCACCCCTCTGTCACTCTGCACCCCCTCTGTCACTCTGCACCCCTCTCTGTCACTCTGCACCTCCTCTGTCACTCTGCACACCCTCTGTCACCCTGCACCCCCTCTGTCACTCTGCACCCCCCTCTGTCACTCTGTGCCCTCTCTGTCACTCTGCACCCTCTCTGTCACTCTGTACTCTCTCTGTCACTCTGCACCCCCTCTGTCACTCTGCACCCTCTCTGTCACTCTGCACCCTCTCTGTCACTCTGTACCCTCTCTGTCACACTGCACCCCCCCTGTCATGCTGCACCACCTCTGTCACTCTGCACACCCTCTGTCACTCTGCACCCCCTCTGTCACTCTGTACCCCCTCTGTCACTCTGCACCCACTCTGTCACTCTGCACCCTCTCTGTCACTCTGCACCCCCTCTGTCACTCTGCACCCCCTCTGTCACGCTGCACCCCCTCTGTCACTCTGCACCCCCTCTGTCACGCTGCACCCTCTCTGTCACACTGCACCCCTCTGTCACCCTGCACCCCCTCTGTCACACTGCACCCCTCTGTCACCCTGCACCCCCTCTGTCACTCTGCACCCCCTCTGTCACTCTGCACCCTCTCTGTCACTCTGCACCCCCTCTGTCACTCTGCACCCCCTCTGTCACGCTGCACCCCCTCTGTCACTCTGCACCCCCTCTGTCACCCTGCACCCCCTCTGTCACACTGCACCCCTCTGTCACCCTGCACCCCCTCTGTCACACTGCACCCCTCTGTCACTCTGCACCCCTCTCTGTCACGCTGCACCCCTCTCTGTCACGCTGCACCCTCTCTGTCACGCTGCACCCTCTCTGTCACACTGCACCCCTCTGTCACCCTGCACCCCCCCTGTCACACTGCACCCCTCTGTCACTCTGCACCCCCTCTGTCACTCTGCACCCCTCTCTGTCACTCTGCACCTCCTCTGTCACTCTGCACACCCTCTGTCACCCTGCACCCCCTCTGTCACTCTGCACCCCCCTCTGTCACTCTGTGCCCTCTCTGTCACTCTGCACCCTCTCTGTCACTCTGTACTCTCTCTGTCACTCTGCACCCCCTCTATCACTCTGCACCCCTTCTGTCACTCTGCACCCCCCTCTGTCACTCTGTGCCCTCTCTGTCACTCTGTACCCTCTCTGTCACTCTGCACCCCTCTGTCACTCTGCACCCTCTCTGTCACTCTGCACCCCCTCTGTCACTCTGCACCCTCTCTGTCACGCTGCACCCCCTCTGTCACTCTGTACCCTCTCTGTCACTCTGCACACCCTCTGTCACTCTGTACCCTCTCTGTCACTCTGCACCCACTCTGTCACTCTGCACCCCTCTCTGTCACTCTGCACCCCCTCTGTCACTCTGCACCCTCTCTGTCACTCTGCACCCCCTCTATCACTCTGCACCCCGTCTGTCACTCTGCACCCCTTCTGTCACTCTGTACCCCCTCTGTCACGCTGCACCCTCTCTGTCACTCTGCACCCCCTCTGTCACTCTGCACCCCCTCTGTCACTCTGTACCCCCTCTGTCACGCTTCGCCCCCCTCTGTCACTCTGCACCCCCTCTGTCACTCTGCACCCTCTCTGTCACTCTGCACCCCTTCTGTCACTCTGCACCCCCTCTGTCACGCTGCACCCTCTCTGTCACTCTGCACCCCCTCTGTCACTCTGCACCCCCTCTGTCACTCTGTACCCCCTCTGTCACGCTTCGCCCCCTCTGTCACTCTGCACCCCCTCTGTCACTCTGCACCCTCTCTGTCACTCTGCACCCCTTCTGTCACTCTGCACCCCCTCTGTCACGCTGCACCCCCTCTGTCACTCTGCACCCTCTCTGTCACTCTGCACCCCTTCTGTCACTCTGCACCCCCTCTGTCACGCTTCGCCCCCCTCTGTCACTCTGCACCCCCTCTGTCACTCTGCACCCTCTCTGTCACTCTGCACCCCCCTGTCACGCTGCACCCCCTCTGTCACTCTGCACCCCCTTTGTCACGCTGCACCCCCTCTGTCACTCTGCACCCTCTCTGTCACTCTGCACCCCCCCGTCATGCTGCACCACCTCTGTCACTCTGCACACCCTCTCTGTCACTCTGCACCTCCTCTGTCACTCTGCACCCCCTCTGTCACTCTGTACCTTCTCTGTCACTCTGCACCCCCTCTGTCACTCTGCACCCCCTCTGTCACTCTGCACCCTCTCTGTCACTCTGCACCCCCCCTGTCATGCTGCACCACCTCTGTCACTCTGCACACCCTCTCTGTCACTCTGCACCTCCTCTGTCACTCTGCACCCCCTCTGTCACTCTGTACCTTCTCTGTCACTCTGTACCCCCTCTGTCACGCTGCACCCCCTCTGTCACTCTGTACCCCCTCTGTCACGCTGCACCTCCTCTGTCACTCTGCACCCCCTCTGTCACTCTGTACCTTCTCTGTTACTCTGCACCCCCTCTGTCACTCTGCACCCCCTCTGTCACTCTGTACCCCCTCTGTCACGCTGCACCCCCTCTGTCACGCTGCACCCCCTCTGTCACTCTGCACCCCCTCTGTCACTCTGCACCCCCTCTGTCACTCTGCTGACCGTGGACAGAGTGTCAGGAGGTGTGGGTCTGCTGAGAAGGCCCAGCTTCTGAGTTGCTCGTGTAGTATTTCTGAGGTTTGGCCAGTTGTCATCTTATAAATACATAAATGTCTGTTGCTGAATATGGTTCAGGCGAGTTCTGCCAACGACACAAATTAACAGGGTAACCTGCTGTAGTTGTTAACTGAAGTAACATTATAAAATCATTCTTGAAGCCAGTCTTCTGGTATCACGAGGGATAGTCATTGGAGGGAATCTGCAGTGTGTGTGTGTGTGTGTGTCTGTGTGAGTGAGTGTGTGAGAGTGTGTGTGTGTGTGTGTGTGTGTGTGTGAGAGTGTGTGTGTGTGTGTGTGTGTCTCTGTGTGTGGGTGTGTGTGTTTGTGTGTGAGAGTGTGTGTGGGTGTGTGTGTGTGAGAGTGTGTGTGTGGGTGTGTGTGTGTGGGTGTGTGTGTGTGAGAGTGTGTGTGTGTGTGTGTGTGTGGGTGTGTGTGAGTGTGTGTGTGTGTGTGTGTGTGTGTGTGTGTGTGTGTGAATGATTAGCTGTCTTTGTATCCTGACCCTTATGAAACTAAGTGACAATTGCAGAATTAGCATTGGGGTTGGGAGTGACAGACATTTAACATGACAACCCTCTGTTATTGTGTTAGTGGTGTTCACACATGTAGAAAGAATGGGTTAATGTCTGTGCTGGCGGACAGAGGAATGATGACAGTGGTGTGAAATCTTCACTCATCGTTTTTATCCCCCATCACGTACAGGTTACTGTGTCTCGGCGTATGTAGTCGTTTTGATGCATGTATTTCTGTATCTCTGCACTAATTTGCCATAGCACCAGCCCATAACTATCACTGTATGTGTTTGTCCTCATACGTATATATGTGTGTGTGTGTGTGTATATATCTGTGTATATGTTTGTGCTTTTATTTCTGCATGTCTGTCTGTGTGATGTATATAATAGAATGGTCACAGCACAGAAGGAAGCCATTCAGCCCATTCTAGCTATGATATGCAACAGTCTTATGTATGGGAATGATTCTGTCAGCATCTATGTCTGATTGCACTGCACATGTGTATGTGATCTTTGTGAGAGTGTGTGTGTGTGTGTCTGTGTGTGTGTGTGTGTGTCTGTGTGTGAGAGAGTGTGTATGTGTGTGTGTGTATGTGTGTGAGTGTGTCTGTGTGTGAGAGAGTGTGTCTGTGTGTGAGTATGTGTGAGTGTGTGTGTGTGTCTGCATGCATGAATGTCTGTGTGTGCCCTGTGCATGCATCTATATATTAGGATTATTCT